>NW_006409043.1:103003-140179 GCF_000296735.1 Chrysochloris asiatica | reverse complement strand
GCTCCGCGGGAGAAAGATGAGGCTTTCTACTCCTGTAAGGATTTACACCCTCGGAAACCCTGTACAGGGTCGCTATGAGTCGGAACCGACTCGACGGCACTTAACAAACAAACAAAAAAGGTTGGCAAGGTAGATAATGTTTCAAAATGTGTTATTCTAAAAGTCTATGAACTCTCCCAATAATATTGTTCTACTTACTTTTAACATTATTTATGTATTGAATCAAAGACAATTAGCTTCACAAAACTCCATAGATGATTATTCTATTCCAACACAATGTTATAGGTAGGACTCAAACTGCTTTACTTGTATTCTGGGGAGTATACAGGGTTATAACCATGATATTACAAGACATAAGCTCAAAGCTTCCAATTATATTTGAAATACTAATTTTATTTACAAATTTTGGTGAGCATATTACATTTCAAGTATTTTGACACATTACTTTTGTAATCAAATAAATATATTTACATGGAATAAAATTCTTAATATGTACAAATATAAAACACTGGTTTGACTGTATAATAGAAAATTAAATTATTTTATATACGCCCATTTCCTCTGGGAATTCTATCCCATTGTAGACTTTTACACTTTGTTTTAAAAATATATAGCCCTCTGATTGTGAATACATACCTACTTAATAACATACAATAATTTCCCACAAGAAAATTTTCAATAAGAAAACATAGTTGATGCAGTTATACATTATAATACCTTTAAATATCCTTAACTGAGTCTGGAATATTTCAGGAAATTAGCCATCAGATTACATAAACAAGCATAGTCTACCTGTAGATGTTAAATTGATCAACAATTGATTAAACAATTATTTATCTACTAACCCCTGCTTTCACTACTTTGACCCCTTGATCTTTAAAGCACTTCATCAGTTTAATGTATATATTGAAATTATTCTTAACAAAACTGTTAGTTAACTTCAACAGTAAACCATTAATAAATTAGAAGAGACAATTCAGCATGTAAAGTAAATGTTAAACCTAAATTTGTCAGTTTATTTACTTAAAGCATTAAAGGTACAGGATTGCTTTTTCTCCAAATCTGTGTTTTCTGTGTTCTGTATATACAGTCCAGAGGTGACCCAGGTGAGATGTATTAAGCGCTAGCTGTATAGATAGCTGGTTTTACCTCAGTCTAAGGAGCTCAGGTAGCATAGATGGGCTGCTAACTTCAAGGTCAGCAGTTTGAGACTACCAGTTGTTCTGCGCAAGAAAGATGAGGCTTTCTACTCCTGTAAAGATTTACAGCCTCAGAAACCCTATACAGGGTAGCAATGAGTCGGTTTCGACTCCACGACACACTACCACCACGACCATCATACCTGAGTCTGTATGGTAGAGTCTCTGCTGACAGCTGAGTCTGGTCCAAATAGAAGAGGTAAACTTCAGTGCAGTGGGCCGATAGATGTGTTTGAGCCTGAATACAGTTTGACTCTTAATGGCTATTTATCATACCCAATAGTCTTCATTACTTGTCATCTATAAGTGCAGATGTAAGCAATTCATATTTGCCATTCAGGCTTCAACTGCATCTCGAGTTAGTGAGAAATGTGACTTTTTTTTTCTTCTTCTTCTTCAATAGAGGAGATGTATGGGTAAGATAATTTAAAGGGCCATGCCCATTTGCGCTCCCAACAAATACTACACATTAAAAAGAAGAGGAAGACCGCCTTCACCACTACCACTCCCACCACCAAAAAAGATTCTAAATATAAATCCTGTAACAGACATTAATGTGCTGTTCTTTACATTAAAAATGAATTAAGATATTTAAATCTGTCCTTTAAATTTTTACAGTATTGGCTATGGAAAAACTCACACTTACCAGTAGGCTATTATTTCCCCATTTATTTCATGGGTATTTTGAAAACAAGGTCTTATAAAAATTTGTTAAACTGAGAGTCCCTTGCTTCCCTTAAAATATACCTAAGTGAAATTGCTTTAAAATTAAAAATATTATTTTCATAACATGAGCTTTTCACAGTCTGTTTTTCAGTTCCTTAAAACATGAAATATAGAGTACTCTTACGGTAAACTTTAGACTTTGATATATTAGTTCCCTTTTACTCCAATATGTACTTAAACTTATAAAAGTAGCCTGAAGCAGCATTTCTAATGTGTGATACAATGCATAAAATAAAGAAAATGAAGTTGAAATCAAAGGTCTTCAAGATAACAGAAAAACATTGAAATAGCTCCATTCGTTTTCTTCACTTAATTATTATAATTAAACAAGATTAGTAATGAGACATGTTTCAATTTTAGTGTTACATGTACAGAAAAATATTCGGAAATAGTTTATTTGTAAAAATAATTTCATTAAGGTTTAAATTAGAGAAATGCCAACTAAAGAAAAACACATTTTTATATAAAAATAATTTTTCAGATGTTTCCAAATAGAATGAGTGTAACCAAGGACTACATTCATAGTGTGTTAAATAGCATATGTTTATTTGCATTCTGATTATATTATTTTGCCCTTTCTATTGGTGTCTTATCTTCTCCAACTGCTATCAACTTCATTCAAAACAAGAAGATAATTAGTAAAATCAACACTGCAGTGCAATGAATTACGTCATTCTTCCACCCATAATCTTTATAATTTACACCAAACAACTTCGTTTTTCCCCTAATGGGTCTGGGTAAGAGAAGGTGGAAGAAGATGCTGATGGTGGTGGTGGTTGTGTGCCGTGGAGTTGGTTACGACTCATAGCGAAACTGTACAGGGTTTGTTGTTGTTGTTGTTGTTGAGTGCCATCGAGTCGGGTCCGACCCATAGCGACCCTGTACAGGGTTTCTGAGCCTGTAAATCTTTACGGGAGCAGAAAGCCTCATCTTTCGCCCGCGGAACAGCTGGTAGTTTCGAACTGCTGATCTTAAAGTTTGCAGCCTGATTCATAACCACTGTGCTACCAGATTAATTCAGTTGAAAGTGGTTGTTAATGGGTACTTGTGAATATAAAAACTTAGAATTAACATTGATAGAAAATATGTCATCTCAACAGCAGGAATGGGGGAATCTCACTACCATCATTAAAGAGTGGAATATGTCCTTTGGACCTTAACTCCCTGGGCATTAAATCTCTTTAATCCAGAGTCAGAAATCTGTAAAACCAGAGGAGTTGCATGTAGCTGCAGTAGCAGCTGAACTAAGAGCCAAAGTATTAGAGCAGTGGGCTTCCCAGGCTATAGGAAAGTAGAGTGCCTTTGGGCAGGAGACTTGCTTTTAGATGAAAGTGCCTCCATGCATTTAATCTAGGAGATTTGTTGCTGAGAGGCCAAGAAACTGAGAAAGGCCTGCCTGTGGGTACAATTGGGAAGAGGCTATCCTGACCAAAAAACTGTATCCTGGGCATTCCTATTCCTGATTTGTAATCTGTTAATTTCCCTAAATAAAACAAACAGAATTCTAAATATGGTCTGTGAGTTCTGTGTAACCAGTACAATGAATTATTAAACCCAGCCGAGAAGTAGATTGTACTGTGGGAGGAATGGTTGGTGTCAAATAGGTGAGAAGGTCAAGGGGTTGAGCCAGGTCTGAATTTTGGCCTTAAGCAGAAATTGAGTTTAATTCTCTTCCCCACCTGCTGAAGTAAGAGGAGGCCAGATGTTGCTCCCATTCCCTTTTTATAAACACCATCATTATTAGGAGTCTTGGTGTGGGGCTATGGGTTAATGCAATGGACTGCAAAGTTGGTTGAACTGCAAACTTGGCAGTTTAAGCTCAACAGCTGCTCTTCAGAAACCCTATACAGGTTCTTTATGAGTTAGAGCCAACTTGAAGGCACTTAATAACAACTAGATCGATCGTCATTAGAATTAGAACCCTGAAACACTTATTTAGTCTTACAGTTTCATAATTGCAAGCTCAATAATCAAGGGAGTAATTCTTTTCTTAAAAACAACAACAACAACAAAAAACTAGTAACTTGTTTAAAAAAAAAATTACTATTAAGTATTTATTAGATTTCAACGACCTTTATTTTCTAGATATGCAAGACAAATACTTTTTTTACTTCTCACAGTTTTTAGTAATATATAATCACCTTCGTTTCATCTACTTGTCTTTGAAACAAATTTCTATGTTAATTTTACAGTTTATTTAAAAGTTGAAAATACAGCCATAGCTATTTTCCACAATAATGCTGTTGTTGCACTAAAGCACCTTTGATTGGGTTCTGACTCTTAGGGATCCTGTAGGAGGCTTCCAAGGAGTGCCTGGTGGGTATTAAATCTGCATGACAATTTACAACTTTTAAAAGCAGAATGCATTTTCTGAACTTTTCAATCAAGATGCATATGTTAATGTAAAAACACTGATTGTTTTGTTGGAGACCATTAACAAAGAACCACTCTTAATTATACAAACAATCTAAGGCCAATTTTGAAGTAATTCCCCCTTTGTACATTTTGGAAGAAAACCTGGTGTGCTATTGTAGGATAAACTGACTGCTAACTGCAAGATTGGTGGTTCAAATCCACCAGGCACCCTTTGGAAACTATTGGTCGGAACGACTCCACAGCACTTAACAGCAACAACAATGCCTATGTTGTTCCAAAAAGCAACTAGAGGTATTGTTGTTGTTAAGTGTTCTGGAGTCAATTCCGACCCATAGCGACCCTGTATAGGGTTTCCGAGGAGCAGCTGATGTGCTTGAACCATCACCAACCATGCAGTTCAAATGGCTTTGCAGTCTGGCGCATTTAACCCACAGCACCACACCAGGAATCTAATTATAGGTATAGGAGTATGCAGTCCAACTTTTAAATAAACTGTCCGATGATGATATATTTTTTTAAAAAAGATTATAACAACGTAAGAAACATAAGAATTTTTTTGAAGTATTTGTTTTGCATATCAAGAAGAAAAAGGTCACTAAACTGATAAATAATTGCTAGTTATTTCTTTTATAGGTTCAGATAAACTGTTCTCACATGTTAATTTTTATCATTAAACATTAAAAAAAAACAAAAAACAAAAACTTCCCAGATAATATTGTAGGATAATTTGACCGTTTCCTAGGTCACTCCATGTTGTTGTTAAGTGCCTTAAAGTTGGTTTCAACACATAGTATCCTTGTTGAAGGTTTCCAAGGAGTGTGTGGTGGGTTTGAACCTCTGACCTTGAGATTAGCAGTACAGTGCTTATCCTATGGTGCCACATCAGGTCTTTGAAGTGGAGGTTGAAAAAGAAACAATCCAATATTTATTTAAGAAAGTCGTTTCCTTTTTTTTTTAAGAAAACATGAACTCATGTAATTTTAAGTGTTCAGTAGTAACAAGCTTAAAACAACAACAGAAATCATCTCAAATCTCCCCTTGTTTTCTTCATCTTTTTTGTTTTCTATCTATTCCTAGTCATTTACCCAACAGCAACCATCTAGAAACCATCTGGTATATATTTTGTTGAGCACAATGCAAAGGAAATGCAAATCAGATGTGAGGTAATTATAAATTTTCTGTCTCACTAGAATCTTAGAAATCATTACTGTTCATTCCATTTGAACAATTAAAATAAAATTTTATATACTATGATTTTATCTGAATAAATAGTATTGTAAGGTTTTCAAAATTTACCTCAAATGTAAAGCTTTTTTTTTTCTTTTTACATCCGCAAGTTTTCCTTTATGATTAAGACATGCTCAAGAAACATGCAGAAAATTAAATACACAATGCAGTTTTAAAGTTGTGTAATATTGCTATTGTTTAGTGTCACTAAGTCAATCTGATTCTGTGGCTTTTATAGGACTGAGTAGGACTCCCCGTGGGATTTCCTAAACTATAATCTTTATGGGAACAGAGGACCAGGTCCTTTCTCTCTCTAAGCAACTGGTCAGTTCAGAGCTCTAACCTTTGGGTGAGCAGCCAAGTATTACTGCACAACCAGGGTCCTTAAATATGATAGCATTTTTTATTTTAAGGCAAGAAGAATACTAATTATTTCCATAAGTATTTATTTGTTTATATTTTCTCTGTTTTATCCTCAACAATTACAGAACACTAGTATATAAACTTGCAAAAGATGATATACATCTTGTTAGAAGAAAGCAGCAGTAAGTTTAATCCATTTTTTCTATTTTTATCAGCTTTAAATAGTACCTTTGAAGCACCCTGTTGGAACTGTAATAGTTTGCCATATAAAAAAACATAGAAAATCTATTAAAATGTGTACTTCAAAACAGTAATGATTTTGAGTATGACTATTCCTGTGTGATTTATTTACTGTGTAACTGAAATTGGAGTCCTGGAGTGAGACTGTAGGATAATCACTGAACCTCAAGGTTGGTTTAAACTACAAGGTCAGCACTTCAAACTCACCAGCTCCTCATCGGAAATCCCAAACAGGTTTGCTATGAATCAGACCCAGCTTTATGACATTTAAAAACAACAATAATATTTAAATTTAAATATGTATTTTAATTGCTACATTTGGCCACCTTATATATGGTGGTGGTGTTCATGTGCTGTGGTGTCAGTTCTGACCCATAGCAATCCTATAAAGGGTTTCTGAGAAGCGGCTGGTGAACTTCAATGACCAGTCTTGTGGTTAAAACCGAATTTGCAGTCCAGTGCATTAACCCACAGTGCCACACCTGGACTCTGTCTGTCGCTCTCTTTATATGTTTATATATATATATATATATATATACAGAGAGAGAGAGAGAGAGAGAGAGAGACTGAGTCCTGGTGTGGCACTGTGGGCTAATGCATCACATTGCTATCATTTGAACTGCAAAGTTGGTGGTTCAAGCTAACAAGCTGCTCTGTGGAAACCCTATACAGGGTCGCTATGGGTAGGAATCGACTTGACAGCATTTAACAACAACAACAAAATATATATATTTGTGTGTGTGTGTGTATATATATATATATGCATATATATAGGCATACACATATATAAGCACACACATACACACACACACATATATATAAAACACATACGTATATATAATTCCACTCTACCTCCTGTAACTGTTCAACTTGTATGCCTACCCATGAATCCACTTATAGATTGCCATTATTACAGAGCTGTGAATATAGCAATATTTACCTCTGTTGACTTAAATCAGTTTTCAGTTTCATTTTATTTTTTTTTCAAAACTGCAAAACTTGGGTAAAAATCCAGGCATGTTGACTGCAACATAGATATTTTGGAACCCTATCTAGTGTGTTTTTCATTATATTATGCATTCTTCAATTTAGTTTGGTCAGTGGGAAAGCCTTAGATTATAAACCGGAAAGTAAATAAATTTCTCTGTAGCACTTTTACTGTGGCTTTCTGGCTGATTCTGTTAGTAGGAAATTATAGGGCAAAGTAGTTGGCAATTCAAACCCATCAGCTGCTCCTTGGAAACCCTATATAAGGTGTTTATGAGTTGGAATTGATTCCATGACACTTAACAATAACCTAGCATAGCGGTTACGAATCGGGATGTGAACCATAACGTCAGCAGTTCGAAGCTACCAATTGTTCCATGGGAGACAGATGAGGCTTTCCACTCCCGTAAAGATTTACATCCTCAGAAACCCTGTACAGCGTCACTATGAGTCTGAACCGACTCCAGGGCACATCACCAACACCAACACCAGTACCAAGTAGTACTGCTCCATTGGTTTTCCAACGTTGTAAATATTTATGGAATTGGAACCTATTCTACAGAATGGCTGGTGGGTTGGAACCTTCAACTTTTTGGTTTGCATCTCAACACTTAACCCAGTGTACACCAGGACAAAGTGTAGCACTTTGGGAATGTGTACAGTTAGGACAAATGGATCCCAAGGGATGACAGTGTTAACTGAATACAGGTTGCTAAGTGCTGTCAAGTTGGTTCTGATTCATAGTGACCCTGTGTAGAGTTTCCATGGAGCAGCTGGTGGGTTGGAACTGCCGACCTTGTAGTTTGAAGTCAGGTGCAATCCTACAGCACCACACCAGGAATTCCGAAATTCCTAGCAGTGACCATGAAGGGACTTGAACCCTCAATCTTCTTATCTAGAATCAGACGCCTTATCCATATGAACACCCTAATCAGACAACACTGATTTCTAAGTGCAAAGAAAAAATATTTTAACAGAATAAGAATCAAATTAATATTTGTACTGATATAAGAAATAAAGGATTATGATATTCTAAGATGTCTCTTAAAGTAGATTTCCTATTACGTTTCCTAATTTTAAATAATATGTGTTATCTTGTGTTCTTACTAATATAAGGCATGTTCATTAAAGCAAATTAAGAAGAAATACAAGAAGTACAGAAAATATGAAGTTACAGTTGGTAACATTTTAAAGTGTATATTATGTAATTTTTCTACACATTTCTTTATGCAACTTGGTCTTTTTATTCGGCCAACATTTCTGTCATGAACATAACTCTTCCCAATAAATTTGAATTCAACCAGTGATTTTTTTGGCTGCATTGTATTTTATTATGTTAGTCATGAAATAAGTCTCTCTTTAAGGATACACACTGTTTCTAATATTTCTGGACCCCAAATACAATATTTTCAAAACTCTTTTTGAAAATTTGGTGAATGTTTATAGAGAAAATCCATTTCCTTTCAACAATTCCTACACATAATGTTTCATGTCATTGACTGCAGTCTCTACAATGTAATATCACTTATTCCACTTCCTGTGTTTCCCTTTTCCGTTCCTCCTTCTTTCCTACCCCCTTCTGCCTTCTGAACTTTATCCTTGAGTATATTCTACCCTTTTGATCTCACATGGTTAGCTATTCTAAGGACTGCATATCTTCCTTGTATCATCGCTCCCCTTGTAGACTTGCCTATTGTTTCTCTGAAACTTGAGCTATGGGGGTGAATTCAGCTCCAGGCCTGAAGAATGACTAAGAGTCCTAGTATCAGGGGTTCCACCAGACTCTAACTGAGCAGTAAGCCTATTATTTTTATATAGGATTTTGATTTTTAGCTGACAGTTTACTTCCACTCTATCCAAGGCCTTCATGTGATCGCTTTCATAGTCATCAATCATAGTGAACTAGTAGGTACCAACTAGGTCTTTTGGTCTCAGGGTCATGGAAGTTGAGGTTCATGTGATCCATTAGTCCACTGGGCTAATTGTTTCCAAACATCTTTGATTTTTTTCACTCTTCTTTGCTCAAGATAGAGAGAAACAAATAGTTACACCTTATATGGTCACTCTGGTAGTGTAGTGATTATGAGTCAGGCTGCTAATCACAAGGTCAGCAGTTCGAAACTACCAGAGGTTCCACAGGAGAAAGATGAGGCTTTCTGCTCCCATAAAGATTTACCACCTCAGAAACCCTATACAGGGTCGCTATTAGTCAGAACAAACTCCACACACACCAACACACACACACACACACACACACACACACATATGGTCACTCACAAGCATGTAAGACTCCAGTTGCTATGCACTAAAGTAGAATTTAAAACATTGTCTTTGTGAACTATATTATGAAAATTGACATTGGTGCCCCTTGGACTATGGTCATGAGTCTTCAAGTCCAGTGACTCAATGTATCAAGGTGTTTGGTTGTGGTGAAAAAGTTTTCATAATTTTGCCCCTTGAATCCTCTTCTCTATTCATGGTTGTATTTGCAGCATTGTTGTTGTAATGCTGTTGTGTGCTGTAGAGTTGGTTATAACATATAGCAACCCTGTATAGGGTTTCCAAGGAGCAGCTTGTGGGTTTGAACCAAAGACCTTGTGGTTAGCAGTTCAGTGCTTATAGTACTTGGCTTACAGTACCACACCAGAACTCCATTTTTAGCATCAGTAAATACATATGTAGAAATATCATCTGCCAAATCTATTTGGTTTTGTGGGTATAGTTCCATTTTCCTTTCTATACCCAATCAACTTGCCTGCATCTACTTGTAGATTATTGTAATTTCAGGATTTTGTAATTACCCCTGCTGTCTTAAACACTTGTATTGTTTTCAGTGTCTTCCTTTGCCTTCATCATTTTTTGCTCATTTCCCTCTTATAGATTGCCTTCACCCATGCCCAAGTTAATAAATGTCTACCTTAAGTCAGTAATTTAACCTCACTTCACCTCTTACCACTGATAACCATATAAGACTATTTCCTTCTGTATGGTATATGTTAAAAGTGCTTGCTGAAAGTGAAGAGGACTTAAAATACTTACTGAAGATCAATGACCACAGCCTTTGATATGGGTTGCACCTAAAAGTAAAGGAAAAAAATGGTCCTCACCACTGAACCAATAAATAATATCAAGGTAAGTGGATAAAAGATTGAAGTTGTCAAATACTTCAGTTTGCTCAGATCAACCATCAAAACTCATGGAAGCAGAAGTCAAGAAATCAAATGACATTTGTATTAGGCAAATTTGCTGCACAAGACCTCTTCAAAAGTGTTCAAAAGCAAAGAAGTCATTTTGAGAACTAAAGTCTGACCCAAGCCATGGTATTTTCAATAACCTCACACACATGTGAAAGTTGAACAATGAATAAGGAAGACTGTAGAAGAATTGATGCATTTGAATTATGGTATTGGAGGAGAATATTGAAAGTACTATGGGCTGCCAAAAGAACAAACAGATCTGTGTTGGAAGAAGTGCAGCCAAAGTGCTTCTTGGAGGCCAGGATGGCCAAAGTTTGTGTCTATACTTCAGACATATTATCAGGAGAGGCCAGTCCCTAGAGAAGGACATCATGCATGATAAAGTAGAGAATCAGAGAAAATGAGGAAAATACCAAGCACAATGGATTGGCACAGTGGCAGCAGCTATAGGCTCAAGCATAGCAGCTATTGTTAGGCTGTCTCAGAATTTATGCACAATAAGATAAATCATTGCCTGGTCCCATGCTATCCTCAAAATCATTGTTACATTTTAGCCCATTCTTGCTGTCATGAGCCAATCCATCTTGTTAAGAGTCTTCCTCTTTTTCACGGACTCCACACTTTATCAAGCATGATGTGCATTTCCAGGGACTGATCCTTCCTAATAATATAAGGTATTATAAGCTCATACATCTGAAGCATTAGATACGGTGTCTAGCTATCCTGGCTTCTATGGAGCATCTGACTGTACTTCTCACACAGATTTGTTTGTTCTTCTGGCAGTCGATGGTACATTTTAATATTCTTATCCAACACCATAACTCAAATGCATAGATTCTTCTACTGTCTGTCTTATTCATTGTCCAACTCTCACATGCATATGAGGTTATTGAAAATACCATGGCTTGGGAAAGGCACACCTTGATCCTCAAACTGCCATATTTGCTCTTGAACACTTTAAAGATGTCTTGTGAGCAGATTTGGCTAATGCAATATGTCCTTTGATTTCTTGAGTACTGCTTCCATGAGTGTGAATTGTAGATCCAAGCAAAATGAAAGTCTTTGACAACTTCAGTGTTTACTTCATTTATCATTATGCTATTTATTGGTCTTGTTGTTGTTTGTTGTTGTTGTTGTTGTGTGCCGTGGAGTAGGTTCCGACTCATAGCGACCCTACACAGGGTTTCCGAGGCTGTAAATCTTTACGGGAGTAGATCGCCTCATCTTTCTCCCGCAGAACCGCTGGTAGTTTCGAACTGCTGACCTTGCAGCTCGGAGCCCGACTCGTAACCACTATGTTACCAGAGCTCCTTATTTATTGGTCTAGTTGCTATGATATTTGTTTTCTTTATGTTTAGGTGAAACTTACATTGAAGACTGTGGTCTTTGATCTTCATCAGTAAGTATTTTAAGCCCTATTCAATTTCAGCAATCAAGGTTTTTTCATCATATAATCCAGCTTCTAAGATCATTTGTTCAGTATAGAGATTGAAAAAATATGGTGAAGTAATTCAACCCTGAAGCACACCTTCTCTGACTTTAAATAATACCTTTCCAGATTTTAGATCATTCAGTGGCGTCTTCTTCTGTTCCAACTACTGTCTCTTGGTTGATGTACAGGTTCTCATGAGTACAACTGAGTGTTCTAGAATACACATTTTCACAAGTTCTCCATCATTTATCATGATCCACACAGTCAAATGTCTTTGTGTATTGAATAAAGCACAGGTAAATATCTTCCTGGTAGTCTCTGTTTACAGCCAAGATCCATCTTATATCATCATTGATGCCCCTCATTCCATGTCATCATGAGAATCCTACTTAAACCTCTGGCAATTCTGTGTCTATGTACTATTGCAATCATTTAAAAATTTCCTTTAGCAAAAATTTACCTACTTGTGATATTAATGACATTGTCCAATTATTTTCGTGTTGCATTGGGTCACCTCTCTTTGGAATGGGCACAAATATGGATCTTTTCCAACTAGCTGGCCAGATAACTGTCTTTCAGCATTCTTGACATAGATAAGTAAGTGCCTCCACTGCTGTATCAGTTTGTTGGAAGATTTCAATTTATATTCATTCCATCATTTTCTGTAGCCTTTTTTTGGCCAATGACTTCAGTGCACTGTGGACTTCTTTCTTAAGATCATAAGTCCTCTTAAAATGGTTGAACATCATGCACTTCTTTTTGATACTGTGACTATCTTATTTTTATTATTCTTGCATCATTCAGTATTATACCCATAAAATCCTTGAATACTGCAATTTGTGGCTTGAATTTTTTTTTTTCAGTTTGAGAAATTCTGAGCATGTTCTTCTGCTTTGGTTTTCTAACTCCTGGCCTTTTACATTTCATTGTAATATTTGACTTTGTCTTCATCGAGCTGCCCTCTGAAATTTTCTTTTCAGCTTTTTAACTTCTTCATTTCTTCCATTTGTTTTAACATTACTATACTGGATAGCAAGTTTCAGAGTCTCTTTTGATATCCATAATTGTCTTTTCCTTCTTTCTTTTCTCTAATGACCTTTTGTTTTCTTACTCTCTGATGTTCTTGATGTCATCTCTCAACACTTCTGGTCTTTGGTCATTAGTGTCTAATGTATCAAATCTGTTATTGAAATGATTTCTAAATACAGGTGAAATAGATTAAAGGTCATATTTTTTTCTCTTGTGGACTTGGTTTACTTTTCCTCAGCTTCAGTCTAAATTTGCATATGAAAAATTAATTGTCTGTTCCACAGTTTCCCCTTGGCCTTGTTTTGATTGATGATAAGGAGATTTTACACCATTTCTTCTCATAGATAGATGTAGTCAATTTGAAGTCTGTGTATTCTACCATTTGCAATTCATGTGTATAGTCATATTAAATTTATAATGAACAAGCCATTGGCCTTGCAAAATTTTATCACACGATCTCAAGCATCATTTCTATTCCTCCTCCATAACTGGACTTTTTTTTTTTTTTTTTTTTTGAATTGAGTGATAGCTTACATGTTTACATGGGAGAACATCATATTTACACTCATAATTTCAATGCAATGATTACAATCTCCCACATGCACTCTGCATCACCATTCAACAGTATGTGCTTCTATTCCCTTTGTTTTTTATTTTATTTTATTTTTTTAAGGGGGAATGTATGAAAAACATTCAGGAATATGTGATAACTTAAACAACCAAAGGGCACACTCTGTAAGCCTGCTTACTGGCTGCCAGAACTCGGTTTTTCTCTTTCCATGAGTCTAGAGTCCTCAGCTGCTCTCTTTCCCCATGTCCTCAGCTCTGCCTCCATCTCTGGTGTTGGTGCTTCTCTGGATAGGGTCACACATTCTGCTTGTGCTCTTCTCCCTTGATGTTCCTAGGGTCCTCTGTCCCTGAACTGTAAGATTAACTACTTCCACCTTTTTGTTACAAAGCTTCTACCTTTACAGTTGTGACAGTTGCAATTAGTCATGGTAACAATTATCCACTATTGAATCATAAGAATCGTATCCTCATCTCTTTTCACCAGATCCATCTAGACAAGATGAAAACTATTCAGTGGGGACTCTACCTCCCCTCATATACTCTTAAACTAAACTCCCTCTTGAAAACCTGTAAGCCAGTCACTTAGTGCCTTTATTGCCCCCTCAAGGAGCTCTGGTAGCATAGTGGTTACGAATCGGGCTGGGACCTGCAAGGTCAGCAGTTCAAAACTACCAGCTATTCCACGGGAGAGAGATGAGGCTTTCTGCTCCCATAAAGATTTACAGTCTCGGAAAGCCTGTACAGGGTTGCTATGAGTCAGAACCAACTCCACGGCACATAACAACAACAACAACATTTTAGGTAGCTAATGTCTAAGTGTCCTGTCCCTATCAACCTTGTATATAGAGGGTATAGTATTGATAATTGATGTGAAGACTCCTTCCCTCTCAGTTGGTATTTTGAGCCACAGCATCCATAAGCATAAGTCAAGTTCATCAAATTGTAGCAATTTACACTTGTTTCCTTTATCAAAAGTTGTTGTTTTTTTTTAATCTTCCTCTAGTCGAGTTCTTGATTCTTCCTTTTTGCTTCCAACCTTTGCATTTCATCCACTGGTAATTTTTAATACATCTTGATTGCATGTTTGATCAATTTATGGCTGAAGAAACTGTAGAATTCTTCAGTTTCATCACTGCTGACTTTAGTGGTTGGTGCATAATTTGAATAATATTGGATAGGTGGTGGTGGTTGTATATTGTGGAGTCGGTTCCAACTCATAGTGACTCTGTACAGGGTTTCTGAGGCTGTAAAGCTTTACCAGAGCAGAACACCTCATCTTTCTCTTGTGGAACACCTGGTAGTTTTGAACTGCTGACCTTGTGGTTCATAGCCCGATTTGTAACCACTATACTATTAGCTGATCTTCATTGTAAGAGTATGAATATCATCCTATCACGAACATTACCCTATCACAGATATACTTTAAGATCTTGAAATGTTCTTTTTGATAGTGAATGGGACACCATTCCTCTTCAGTTTGTCATTTCAGGCATAATAAGCCATATGACTGTCAGATTCAAAATGGTCAAAACCAGTCCATTTCAGCTCACTAATTCCTGCAGTACTGATCTTTATGCATTCCCTTTCATTTTTTACAACTTCCAATTTTTCTTGCTTCATAGTTTTGTATGTCATGTTCTATTAATTCATGTTTGCAGCAGTTTCTCCTCATTTTAAGCCATGCCCCATCAGCACATAAAGGTCCCAAAAATTTTACTCCATTTGTGTCATCACATTCAACTCTATTCAGAGGAGGCAGCTCTCCACAATCATATTTTGAGTGCCTTCCAACCTGAGAGGCTCATCTTCCAGCACTATATCTGACAGTATTCTGGTGCTTTCATGGTGTTTCAATATTCTGGTGATATTGACAGTTTTCCACTGCTATTCTAAGATTTTCAGTGGCTAAACATTTAGAAATAGTCTGTGGCTCTTTCTTCCATGTGTGTTGTAGTCTGGAAGCTCAGCTGAAACCTGCTTTCATTGGATGACCCTGCTTGTATTTAGCATTCTGTTGGAATAGCTTCCAGCATCACAGCAACAAGCAAACCACCATGGTATAACATTGAACATAGAATTACAGATATTTATGTCATGGCTCTTATTTTGCTAGGATTTATGCCTGTAAAAGAATCTCCAGATCATATGTTATTTCTATTTACAACTTTTCATGGATGCACCATACTGTTTCCAACAGTGGTTCTACCATTTTACCATATTTTCAGTCAAATAAAATATTAGTATAACTATTTTCTAAGATAAATATTTCCTCACAAGAATTTTTCCTTATGTTGAAAAACTATAGTTTTTCTCTATTCAATTTTTTAAAAATAATAAATATATTTAATTTGAGACCTAGCAGCAATGAAACACTTTCTATACTTAATATTAATTAAATAAGAATATTTCCATGCATTGTTTCTCTTCATTTTCTTCTTTCTCTTCTTCTTCCTCCTCATCTTCCTTTATCTTTTCCATGTTTATATGATATCATAAATGCCGATGACTATGGGATTTAACTTTTGCTTCTTTACAACAAAACATATAAATATAGATTGTTTATTCTCACTCATTTTTGAAATGGTTTTCTATTTTATATGCAGAGACATACAACTATCCAGGAGGAGAGATGATTAACTAGATATCAAGACTGAGGTGGTGGTGGTGGTGGTGGTGGTGCCATGGAGTTGATTCCGACTCATAGCGACCCTGTACAAGGTTTCCGAGGCTGTAAATATTTATGGGAGCAGAAAGCCTCATCCTTCTCCAGCGGAATAGCTGGTAGTTTTCGAACTGCTGAACTTAAGACTGAGGAGTACAATGAATTTATTTGATTGTTGCTGTAAAATGCCATTGATTTGGTGTCAACTCTTAGTGACCCTGTAGAGGGTTTCTGGGGAGTGATTAGTGGTTTTGAATCACTGGTCTTGTGATTAACAAACCAGTGCTTATCCTACAGTTCCATATTTCTGTCTTCTTTTTCATACTTGCTCAATATCAGTGATAATCACATGCTAATGTTTAATGCTTTTCCTTCTTTGAACTTGTAGTTATCTGACTCAAGATAATTTAAGAGCAATTAAATTGGCTTTAAATTTTAGAATCAGAAAATAAAATTGAAATGAATTACAATAAAAATAAAAGATAAATTATGTTGTTCTTTAAAGTCATACTTAATGTCTTAACAAGTCTCTATATTGCTCAGCTTTGAATTTACTGAGATCTTTGAGTGAATAATAAAGTTAGAATATCATTTTAGTCAGATTGTCTTGTCTTTCATACAATGAACAAGAACATGATCTATAGTTTAGGATCACTTGTCTAAAACCATTTGATGTGAATTGGATATGAAAGGATAGAAAAATTAAGACAACTACCTGTGTCTGAGGTATCCTGTGTGGTTTAAACTGAACTGGTTAATATACACATTAACTTCTATCTCCAATGAGGAGTCTTTATATCTATTTTTGTTTCTTACAATGTTTATTTCTAGAAATAGACATTGTACATAAATATTGAACTTTGAAATGTGAACTAAATGAATAATAAAGATAGATTGTTGGTGGCTGTCCTAGCATATTTCTATAAGTAGAGTTTATTTTGATCTGAAGAAATAGGAGGTGGTGAGCAAAAGGGACCTTAAGCCAAACAATGCCAGTATATGTATAGATAAATTTTGTTATATGACTTCTGCTTTAAATTACTATCATATAGGCTTTTATTTTAATCTAGCTTTCTTTAAGAGACTACTTTTCATTCATTTTTATTTATTTTCTTGTTCATCTGGCTACCTACTCTCTCAAGATTCCTTATACATTATATCTTCCTTCATCATTCTACACTACTTAATTTTAGGTGGTTTTATTTTGTTTGCTTGCTTGTTTTTTGATGGCAAGGGTTTTTCCTGATTAAGGTGCTCATTTACAGAATGATAAAATACACACCAGATGCTGTTTAAATACTTTCTGTACATAATTTAATTTAAGAACTTTTGTTCTTGCTAAACTATTAGGAGTATATTCCATTTTTTGACTCATATTTTTCCTGTGGTTTTTACCAAAGTAACTTAGTATTACACACTTGTAAGTACTAGCTGCCCCACCTTGGGCTATCTTTGGACTTCACCTCAACTCTAGGAGAATAATATACGGAAGTAGCTATTCATTTATGTATCGACATCCTTGTGGGCTCCTCTTCACTTCTGGGAAAAAAGAAATCATCTAAAGAGCTCCATAATGTCAAATACTTCAGAGTTTGAACAACCTGCAGGTATTATATTTCAATCAAAATACTTCATATTTTTATGAAAATAATTATTCTAGCTAATTTTGCTTGTTATCATTACTGGTTATAATATAAGCCTGGTTATAACAGGGATATAATTGTCTTATATGTTTTTAAATGTTTCCCAGACATATTATAAAGACTGCTTCAAAATATTATTAACAAAATGATATAACTGCCTTCCTGGTTAGACTGAAAGTACAATCAAGCGTTTAAGAATTCTAAATACTTTTGGGAGAATTGGATGGGCTTTTAGACTGAAAGTTGATTTGAATGCCTTTTCTTTGATTTTACAACTGTTGCTATCACAACTACTAGATTTGCAATTTTGGCTTGCTTTTGTTTTGTTTTGTTTCAAGTAAGACAAAATCTCTTAAACCAGTGTATGATCTCATTTGCTTCTCAATATTGTAAATTAACTATATAATTTCTGTGATTAAAATAATCACAGAGAAGGATGAAACAATCCCTATTGTGGAATTGGAACCACCTGCTGCTCTTCTACCTCCTCCTCCTCCAGAAGATGAATGGGTCCCAGCTCCTGAAAGTACCAAGCTGAGAGGTAAAGTGTATATATCAGGTTTTATTCATTTATGTTCTCTCTCTCTTTCTGCTAATATGAGGCATAGTTTCTGTTGATTTTGCTGTTTTCTAGTTATTTCTATTTGGATATTTTTGTATTTAGAAAAAAAGTACCGAGCTTGAAATATTTTCAAAGCATATATAGAAATAAAACTAAAGCATGATTACCCACAGAGATGTTTTAAATTTTCATATGTTACATAAATATGTAACATATGAAATGGAGTCATTTGGAGACTAAAAGATAGTTGTCTAAATTTACACTTGATTTACATATGCAGCAAATTTGAAAAGACAGAAAAAAAAGTAGAACACTCAGTGTATGCATCCTTTTGATCATAATAAAAATAAAAATTATCTTGGTAGACTAGGATTTCTCAACTTTGGCATTATTGACATATTGGGCCAGATAATTCTTTTTCCTGTGTATTGTAGAATGTTAAGCTGCAGCCCCAGTTTCTACTCACTTGATGCCATTAGTCTCCTGTTGTTATTGTTAATGCATTGAGTTGGTTCTCATTCTTAGTGACCCTTAGCAGCTGGTAAGTTGGAACGGCTGATGTTGTGGTTCATACTGACCTATTGGTCTAGTGCTTTATCCTACAGTGCCACAAAAACTAAAAATGTCTCTAGGCATTGCCAAATGTTGTTTGGGAAGCATTGTTTCTGCTAGTTGATAACCACTGTGTTATAGTATTCATAAACTTATGAATGTTTGGATGTTAGGTTATAAGCATAAACATTCTCTTTGATGTCAGCTTTCCACCTTGTTTCAAAAGTGCAATTCCTTATGTATATAAGAAAATACATTTTAAACAAGAATATTTAAACATTTTTCTAGAGGGAAGTAAATATGCCAGCAGAAATCATTTTAGCAATAATATTTGAACGTTAAGTGTCTAGACTGTATAAATGCAATATTTTATTGTGATATTGAAGCAAATTATGAGTATTTTTATTCTAAAACCAAATATAAGCTGAAATTTATAGTAATTCTGTATTATGGCAGGAGCATGCTATTCTTCAAGGAGCTCTGGTAGCGTAGTGGTTATGAATCGGGCTGCGAACCTTAATGTCAGAGGTTCGAAACTACCAGCCGCTCCGTGGGAGAAAGATGAGGCTTTCTACTCCCGTAAAGATTTACACCCTCGGAAACCCTGTACAGGGTCGCTATGGGTCGGAACCGACTCGACGGCACTTAACAACAACAACAACATGCTATTCTTCATTAGATTCAAATGAAGAATTTTTTCTTTATAATAACATAGAGTTAAAATAACCATTTTCTCCTTACATTGGTCATGTTAATGGAAATATTGTTACCTGAACTGGAATTCTATGTCTGGTGTTTAGTAGTATCCTGTAACTAACGCTTTCCTCTCTGTCAAGTGTCCCCAAGACCATCCTCAACTTTGGTAATTGCTATGAGTACTTATAGGATTAAAACTATAATCATATTCACAATTATTATTTGTTATTTTTTTTAAAAGGGTACCAAGTATAATCAGCAAAGGAAAAAAGGCTCATAGCACATAGAGTGAAGTCTGGAAGAAAATAGACCCAAGCTTCCATGGACTAGACCTAGTGAAGTCTAATAGATCACATTTTATTCAATTAGAAAAAAGTTACCGGTGTGAAATGTTGCTAACCAGGATAGCCTGTTAGAAACTCAAGTGTCTAGTATGTATACTGGGGATTGATTATATAGTCAGTTTATTGGGTGTTGGTCACTTATAACTGGAACATACAAAAAATTCATACTGCCAGAACAAAAGCATATGTTCAACACAGCTTATGTCATTTGTATAAATTAATGGTGATGAGAACCTTCCCCTAGTCTAAATTCCCAGTTACATGCCAAGGATTAACCTTTTTAAACAGGACTTAGAAAGAATATTACTCAGCTTGCTATGTTAAATTTTCTGTGTATCCTCTTACTTAACTTTTTATTTTTTTACTCAGTTGATACATTAAACATTACATTTCAGAAAATTCCAGATATTTAGAAAGTAATGTGCAATGGAAAATAACAATAGAATTCTTGCAAATAACAAGTGCTCACATTATTTCCAATATCATTCTTTTTCTTTTATAGCTTCTACTATCTTTTCTTCACATAATATCATTCCAGTGATCCTGGGAGTCTTCAGTTTGCTGCTCTTGATGTTGTGTGGATTCTTTGGTACTCAGTGTAAGTCTGGTTCATTGGGGGAAAGAAAAGGACTAGACGAAGAGTTATACATGCTTATCAGATTATCAGATTTTTAAGCACAATTCAATTAGTCATTTTTCAACAAACGTTTTTATAACATTGAACAGAAAATAATAGAAAAATGACTTGAAAGAATTGCAGCCTTTTGCAATATGGATGAATCTGAGTTTGTTTTATACACAATTGGTCAAGAAAAAAATGTATGATAATAATATTTAGACATGGTATCAAGGATATTGAATCACTATTTTTAAAATGATAAATTATTCAAAAATTTAGCTTCATGAATTTGTAATTAGAAAGTAACTTTAAAAAAAAAAATATGCTCAAATCATTCATGCATCCAATAGCCTAAATTAAATAAATATACAGGATTTTTCTTATCATTATTAGAATTTTTTCAACATTTGTGTGTTTGTTTTAAAGTTGTAATTTCTTAGTGGTAACATTAATTTAAAACTCCAAATTCTAAAATTTAAATTTAAATTTAAGTTAAGAGCCATTGAATCGATTTCTAACTCATAGTTACCCTAGGAGTAGCTGGTGGGTTTGAAATGTTGACCTTGAGGTTTGCAGTCCAGTGCTGATCAATTCTAGACATTTAATTAATTATATATAATGTCAAAAGATTTGAGGACTTGGCTTTGTAGCTGTTGTCATTTGTTTTGAGATGAATTATTATTGTGTTAGTATTAATACACATATTCAACCATCTTAGAAGTAATTGAAATGGTATTTCAGATTTAGCATAAATTTTATAAATAATAGTGGATAAAGTAAAGTCCTGGTGTAGTGCTGTGGATTAATGCACTGGACTACAAAGTTGGTTTGAACTGCCAGGCTGGAAGTTCAAGCTCACCAGCTGCTCCTTGAAAATCCTATACAGAGTCGCTATGGGTCAGAACTGACTCAACGGCACTTAACAACAACAAAGTAAAATATGCTTGATTAAATAGCTCTATATATTGTTAGAAAATACTAATAGGAAAATTTATTAAGGAAAGCAATATGAATAATCAAACTCCATAATTTAATAAGCTATTGTTTCATTTGTACATATGCTTTATACATGTTTTCAAATCTTGTCCTTAGACTTTCTATGTCTTCAGACATCAGAGAACAAGATGAAGGGTCTTAACCAAAGGATTGAGTCTTTCAAAAATAAAGCAGAAATGTTTACTCAAGTGTCAAATATTGTTGGTGAAAATAAAGGTATTATTAGAAATAAACCAAACTTTCTTTAGCAAATGCTAGATTGTTTTTCATGTTACAGCCCAAAAACATACAATTGCATCATGCAATAGGGAGGTCTCTAATATAGCAGCATGGGTTTTTTGATGACTAGTTTCTTCTTTTATTCATCTCATCTCTTGAAACTAATTGAACCTCAATTTACTAGATGTAGCTTCCTATCTTAATTACATAACTTACCCTTTCACTCAGTCATTCACATTTATTCAATGCTTCCTACATTCCAGCCTCTATATTGGTAATCAGTGATAAATAACTGTATGAACTCTGCCCTTGGAATGATTAGAAAAAAACATGTAAACAAATAAATTAGCTAAAGTATAAATGTGTATAATTGAGATATGAACAAAGTGTTCAAGTGACACAGAAATGGAAAACATTAAGTATCTGAAAATAAATCTTGTTTTCATTGTTTCTAAATTCTTCCTTGGGGGATGAAGGTGGAGTTCAAAATGCCAAAGTGATCATAAAGCTTCTGTAGTGCTAAATAAATTATAATATAAAAATAGTCTTTGTTCATTTTAATTATTATTCTGAGATATTTTTCATGTGAGTTATTTTGCTGTGAGTCACTAAATCTGTACTGAACACAAGTCACTAATTCCAGTCTTTTAGTGGCTGGACATGCTAAAAGCCTAGTTTCTAAGAAATCAACTGTTTCCAGTTAGAAACCAGATTAACTAAGCATGGAAGGAGAGTGAAATAAAATTATTTGTATATTTTGTTACTTTATCATGATCATTATTTTATCATGACTTTTGAAATAGTATAAAAACTGACTAAATTGCATATTTCCATCAAATGTTGTCTTGCTATCCCATGTAGAAAGGCTAGAGGAGCTCCACAACCAGATGAATGATCTCGCTGAGATGCTGAAAGAACTTAAGGCTAACCAAGGTAATTTGGGCATAATGAGCTGATAATAATTCTCAATAACTGCCTGGGTAGCATGTGTGTGGGAAGAAGTATGAAACAAAAGCTTTTCTGTGTGAGATTCTGTGGATTCTGAGTTGCTATACTTATTTTATTTCCTAGGAGACAGGTGTGAGCCTCCTCTGAATCACTGGATAAAATACAGAGATCACTGCTACTATGAAACCAAGGAAAAGGCTTCTTGGGAGAATTGTACTGTTCTTTGTGAATCTTTGAATACTACATTTTTAAATACAGAAAAGAACATGTCAATGGTGAGACTGAATACCATTCTTTAATTGTGAGATAAGAACACATAGTGTCTATCAGTTTCAAATGGTAGGAAGGAAGGGGTTGCCTGTAACTTTAAAACAAAGGATTCAAGAAAGACTATCTTGCTTCTCCATTTTTTTATTCCACTTTAGAAAACTAGCCTCTTTTCTTTTCCTCAGCACACCAGGCACACCTTCAGTGTAAGACAGCTGTATTAACTGTCTGCAATGTTCTTCATTCATATATAACCATTGTTATTCAGTTACCACATTCTTAATGAGACCTGCCCAAACAAACCTATTGTAATCTGTGTGAAAGTAACTCCAACCACCACCAAGATACCCTCTCCTGAAATCTCAGTTTCTGTTAGCCTTTTCTAATCTTCCCCCCTACCCCAGAGCACTGGCCACCTTTTTGTTGTTGTTAACTGCCGTCAAGTCAGTTCCGAGGAGCAGCTGGTGAGCTTGAACCGCCGACTTTGCAGTTCAAATGGCTTTGCAGTCACCTTCTTACATATCATATAATTTATATGTACAGTTTATCTGCCCCTACTTCCCTACCCAGAGGAATGAGAAATCTTTATCACTTTTGTTCAGTGATAGATCCTAAGGTTTAAGAATAGTATGTAGCACATCCTTGAATAAATGATTAAGGAAATCAGTGCATATTGAAGCATGTTCTTGTTGTTGTTAAGTGCTGTAAAGTCAGTTTTGACCCATAACAACACTGTATAGGGTTTCCAAGGAGCAGCTGGTGGGTTTGCAGTTAACAATCCAGTACTTATTCAACAATGCTACACCAGGATTGCAAAATAATAGTAAGTCTACAGTTCCTGGTATTCCCAGGAGGTCTCCCATCCAAGTACTAATCTGGCCTGACCCTGCTTAGTTTTAGATGCTATAGTGCATGGTCAGGGTGGCGTGGTGGTAGTGTCCTATTAAATATAAAACTGTATATTAGTCCTCTATTTTCTTTGAATTGAATGTGTGGTTTAGGAAATGTACAGACACTGCAGTGCTGAAATAATTTTTCAGTATTTCATATTAGTGAGCATATGTTGCTGTATTTAAATGCCATTGAGTTGTTTCAGTGGGCAAATGTAGATCCCATTTAGTTGCCAAAAGCCACTTCTCAATTGACAAAAGCAGCATATTTATCAATCCTAGTGCACTTTTAGTATTTGGGAATCACTCACTTTTGTGTATATTGGCTTCATGCAGAATTTCCTGAAGCTGCACATAGAAAATGATAGTTGGCTTGGACTATCTTATAAGGAAAATGTTAATGAATGGAAGTGGGAAGATGGCTCCTTTCCTTTATTTGACCTGTAAGTTCATAGCATTTAATCTAATTCCTTATTTCTTTCTCAATCATTTTTGCTTAAATATTGAGGGAAACAGAGAAATACATTCCTATGAACAGAATGTAAATGTCTTTTTAGCATTTGTTATTATATTATGAACAATATTACAAATAAAAAATCATTTAAATATCTTATAATTATGTAACATTTCCTCTACTATGCAGGGTATACTTTATTAAAATTTGGGAAGCAAAAGCAGTATGGGTAGAACATGAGTCTATATGCATTATGGCACATCTTGGTATTTTTTATTAGAAAGCAGTTCAAAATTGTTATTTTGGGACCTTCATTATAATGATTTTAAATACATATTGTTAAATTTCTCTCCAAAAACATTCATTAGACAATTATGGCACAATACAAATCAAATTGTTTAATAAGTGTTTTGATATTAGATAACCATGTTTTAAAATTCTAAAAATTTTAGATGATGGTGCTTATTTTTGTTCAAATTTTATTCTTCTAATGTTTACCAAAGCTGAGTTTTTCTATAAATTATCTTTTTAATTTTCACATTTACATTATATTCCTTTGTATGTATTTTTTATATATTTTATTTATAATCTTTATGACAAACAGATGTCTTGACATTTTTTTATTTAGTAATTTTCTGTTTATTTGTTTTAATCATGTGAATGAACATTTATCATTTAACTAGATTAATCTAGCAATTCTTTCTTTTGAATTTTTTTCTTTGCACTTTTGTCTGTCTGTCATTCTCCATGCTTAGAACACATAAAGGTGGATCTACATTTGGTTCTTGTTTTTTCATTATTATTCAGATTTTATTTAATTAATTTGATGATGTTTAAAACATAAAGATAGATCTACATTTGGTTCTACTCTTTCATTATTGTTCATTATTATTTAAAATTTCTTTAATTCCAGTATTGATTCTACAGCCCACACCAGGACTCCATAATATTCCATTCATACATATAAATAATGGATATTGATATAAGTATATGGATAAATATGTTGATATGGAATCCTGGTGTGACACTGTAGCCTAAGCACTGAAATGCTAACTACAAGGCCAGCAGTTCAAACGTATCAGCTTCTCCTCAGAACTAACTTGACAGCACTTAACAATAACAACGTAGGGGATCATGGTGTTTCTATAGAATAAGCACTGGACGGCAAATCACAAGTTTGTTGGTTGAAGCCCACGAGCTGATCTGCAAGAGGAGGATGAAGTTTTCTATTTCCACAAAGAGTCACAGTCCCTGAAACACAGAAAGATATATATATATATACACACACAGACAAGCTATAATATGATTTGTACAAACAAGTATGGAAACATGGATGTGTTTACCAACCTCTTTGTACTATTCCATTAAATTGCTTTATTCTTACTTTTATAATAATTAATTTAAATTGATTGGTATTTCATAATTTGAAAGTTTTATCCTTTTAATCTGCATGATGTCTGGCACATAGATCACTCATTAGGTATTCATTGAATTAAAGAAAGTATTGAGTTAATTAATGTTGTTGTGGTTGTTAAGTGCCATCTGGTTGGTTCTGACTCATAGCGACCCTGTAGAGGGTTTCCAAGAGGAGCTGGTGAGCTTGAACAATGGAATTTTCAGTTCAAATGGCTTTGCAGTCTTATGAATTAGCCCACAGTGCCACACCAGGACTCCTTGAGTTAATGAATGGAACAATATAAAAACCAGATTTTGACCATTTATTTTACCAAACAAACTTCAGAAAATTTTCCCCAAAAAAATTTTCTTTGGGATTTTGAAAAGGATTTCATTATATATGTAATAATTGAGCAGATAAGCTTTACCTTTTTTTTTTTAGAAAATACTATGTAACCAGATTTGCTCTATCATTGATGAAAAGTAGTCTCTTTGTTGATGTGTTCTTAAATATTTGATATAGTTTAGATCTGCAAGACAAGGGCTAAATTCAACCAGAGTATTTAATAGCATTTGCCTTATGATATTTTTCTTAGTGGTGGTTTTTCAAACTGAAGGGCACATGAAAATGGAAGAAAGTGTCCTAATACATTTTTTTGCATATGTGATATCCTAAATCATAAATTCCATTACTAATTATGCCTGATTTTTATATGAAACACAATATATTCACAAATAAAATAGTTCCCTCCTCTAACTATAGCTGTATATGTATAGTTAAATGGATTCTGTCAGACCAAATCTTTACTTAAATCTTTGATATCCCAGGTCATGTGCTCCCTCATTTATACTATTGCCATGATTTTCAACATAACCCCTGTCCTTCACCATATGTGTATTGTTTTTTCATTTACATGTCATCTATCACATATGATATTGTTTATATATTATTTATGTGCATACTACATCTTTTGTAAGTATATCAGATTTTTTGAAATCAGAGTGTTACCATTTGGTGATCATAGCACCTGGTGTAATGAATTTCACATAGTAAGTACTTACATGATTTGATGTGATTTGAGCACACTGATGACTATGGCCACTGACTTTTGTCTTCAAAATTTCCCAGAGGATCAACAGAGCTAAGAAAGGATCCCCTGAAAAAGTGTGCATATCTAAACACACACACCATTGGTATGGGTGACTGCAGCCTGCCCCTTTCATGCATATGTGAGAAGACTGCCTGTACTTGAACACACAGAAGAAGATAAAAGAAAAGCTTTGAGGTTCACATGCCAATAGTATTCTACATTCATGATCTGCCTGTTTTTATTTCTGTAATTATTTTCATTTCTTGCTGTTTTAAACTCTATTTCTTAAGGCAGAAAACTGTTCTTTGAGTTCATGATCGCAGGAGATAGTGGATAATGTTACACAGGGGTCAGAAGAATGTCAGGGTGTTCGAGGAAGCTTAGAAATTTTAGAACTTCTGTAATTCTCTGAAAATTATGTAAATGAACTAATAAAGAGATCATTTGTTATGAATACTTCAGTTTTTTGGAATTATTTTTTTTTGTATTTCTAAATCCATTTCTTCTTTTAGAATTGTGACCCCTATGAAAAACTCTTTAGAATAATTATAATGAAAAATATATTATTAGACAAAATAGCATTTAAATATAAAATTGATCTTCCTTTTCCTTAAAATCCATTTATTTAAGAAATTGTATTGCAGTCTCTTAACAGAAGAGGACACTATTGACATAGGAATCCAACAAAGCATCTCACCTCTCAGCCCAGTCCACAAAAAGGGGTTTTAACATATACTTAGATGCTTCTGTAAAGATATTTTGTTGTTAGGTACATAAAAGCCGATTTCAACCTGTGATGATCCCATGTGACAGAGTAGAACTGCTGTCTAGGATTTCCAAGGATACAATCTTTAAAGGAGCAGATTGCCAAGTCATTCTCCTTCGGAGCTGCTGGGTGAGTTGCAACATAGAAAACACTACAGGACAGTCCTGCTCTATCATATAGGGTCATTGTGAGTTACTGTAATACTGAAAGTTATGCCAATCATGTTTCAAATATCAGCAGGGTTATCCATGATCAACAGGATTCAGCAAAATAAGAAAAAGGAATGGAGTCCTGGTGTGGTGCTGCAGGTTAATGCACCAGATTACAAAGTTGGTTTGAACGGCAAGGTTGATGGTTCAATCTTACCAGCTGCTCCTCAGAAAACCTATAAACGGCACTATGAGTTTGAATCAACTCAACAGCACTTAACAACAAGGGAGAAGGGACAGGTGATCCACTTCTGAGAGATTACCCACTGAAAACCTTATGAATAGTAATGGAACATTATCTTCTATAGTACTGGCTGATGAAATCCTTAGGTTGGAATACACTGAAAATATTGCTGAAGCTGAGATGCCTCCTCAAAGAAGAGTTGATGTTAATGATGCTAATGAAGCAAAGCTTTTGTGAACTTCATTTGCTGATGGGGCACAATTCAAAATGAGTAAAAACTTCTACAAACATCCATTGAGCATTGGAATATGGGATGCACAGAATATAGATGTAGTAAAATTGGAAGTCATCAAAAGTGAAATGGAAAAATGTAGATGTTCTAGATATTAGTGCCACCACTCATCTACCAGTTTGTTATATCGTGTTTGCTTGTGTGTTGCTGTGATGTTAGAAGCTATGCCATCAGTACACTAACTACCAGACACCCATGATGGACACGTTTCTGTCACGCTTTCAGTCTAAGACAGACTAGGAAGAAGTAGAGGCAGACTACTTTTGAATGATAACTGAAAACATTATGAATAGCTGTAATGAGCTGAATGGACTTGTACTGACCATTATGAATCGGACAACCATGGTTTACAATGCCAAGAATGACAAACTGAAGATCACATGCATGAGCAAAAAGAACATTTCAAGATTTCTCTTGAAGTACAATGCTGTCTGTGACAGGATAATATCCATACACCTATAAGAAAGACCAGTTAAAACCATTATTATTCAAATTTACACATCAACCACTAAAGTCACTGTTGAAGAAATGTAAGAATTCTACCAACTTCTTCAGTCTGAAAATGATCAAGAATGCAATCAAGATGTACTGATAATTACAGGTGATTGGAATGTGAAGGCTGGAAATAAAGGAAGAAGATCAGTAGTTGGAAAATATGACCTTGATGATAAAATGATGCTCTAAATCCTGGAGTGGTGCTGTAGGATAAGCACTGGACACTAACAACAAGATTGGTGGTTCAAGCCCACCAGCCGCTTCTCAGAAACCCTACACAACATTGCTATGAATGAAAACTGATTTGACTGTACTTAACAACAATTGTTATAGAGAATTTACCATCTATACAATATGTTTTACAGCTACAAGTCTCTTTCCAGTAGGGCCCTTTATTTAAGTCTATTTCAGTCTCAACCATTTTTTTGTTGTTGTCATAAATATTTGTCATATTTACTTTTCATTATCATGTAAATTTTTTTTTTACTGAAAATATACAATGATAAATGCTTCCTTCCCTCATCAAATGTTTATATTTTGTTTCTATTGTATCTATTATGTCAAATAACATATTTGAGTTTTTCTGACTGAAAGAAACATTAAAAATTTTTTTTTTTAATTATGTGGGTTTACGTGTGAGAATATCCATTTTACATTCATCCTATCGTGTTTTGTTTCATTGCAACGATTACAATCCCCTCCATGCATCATCAAATAACCAAAGTATACACCGCAGAGGCCCGTCCCCAAGCTGTCAGCACACAGTGCCTCTCCCTCCCTGAGTCCCATGTCCCCAGCCACTCCATCTGTCCACATCATCATCTCTGTCTCCATGCCTGTTGTCAATTGCCTCTCTGGGTAAGGTCACGTTCTCTGTTCTTCTCACTTGATGGTCCCAGGGACCTCCGCTCCTTGGGCTGCAAAATCAATCCCCTCCTTTTGTCAAAAAACATCTACGTCTACATTTCCAACCCTCAAGTCAGTCCTGATGGCAATTATTCACTATTGTACCACAGGAGTCTTATCCCCATTTCCTTTCACCAGCCCAGTCCCAACAGATTGGAAATCATTCAGTGGAGGCTTTACCTACCCCTGCCCCATCTGGAACTAGGTTCCCTCTTGAAAGCTTGTAATCCAGTAACTTTTTGCCTTTATATCCCCCTCCCCCCATTTTGGATAGCCAATGTCTAAGTTGCTCATGCCTGTCAACCCTGTGTACCAAAGGGGTGGGAGTGATCCTGGCTGTAAAAATGTGTTCCCTTTTTTGAGCTACTACATCCATGTTGTTGTTGTCAGGTGCCATTGAGTTGGAACCAACTCATAGTGACTCCATGCACAGCAGAACGGGCCAACCTCATTACCGCTGCCACACTTGAGTTCATCAATGATGCCACCTGGCCAATCCATCTCGTTAGGGGTCTTCCTCTTTTTCTCTGACCCTCCACCTTACCCATCATGACATCCTTCTCCAGCGACTGTTCCCTCTGGTCAATATGTCCAAAGTATGAGAGATGAAGCTTAGCCATCTTGGCCTCCAAGGAGCACTCTGGCTGCACTTCTTCCAAAACAGATCTATTGGGTTTTTTGGCAGTCCATGGCACTTTTAGTATTCTCCTCCAACACCATAACTCAAAAGCATCATCAATTCTACGATCTTCCTTATACACTGTCCAGCTTTAGCATCCATATGAGGTTATTGAAAATACCATGGCTTGGGTCAGGCCTCAAGCTGACATCTCTGCTCTTCAATGCTTTAAAAAAGTTCCTGTGCAGCAGATTTGCCCAATGCAATACGTCGTCTGATCTCTTGACTGCTGCTTCCGCGAGTGTTGGTACTTGATCCAAGAAGAATGAAGTCCTTGACAACTTCAATCTTCTCAATTGATAAGAATGTTGTTTATTGGTCCAGTGGTGAGGATTTTTGTTTTCTTGACATTGAGATGCAATCCATATTGAAGGCTGTGATCTTTGATCTTCATAAGTAAATGTTTCAAGTCCTCTTCACTTTCAGCAAGCTTGTATGTATAGGAGAAGTTCATCAAATTGTAATGGGTTACTCTTTTTTTCTTTTTTCTTCCCTCTTCTTTCTTCTTCTAGTCCAGTTCTGATCATCCAGCCATTGAAGCCAGGTCAAGTGGGTACTATCTGCAAGTATGGGTGTTCTTGTGCATCTCCCCTCACTTCATATCATCTGGACGCTTCATTCTCCACTCTATTCCTCTGTGGCCATGTCACTGCCTCTGGCCCCAGACGTCCCCAGGTCTTACTGTAACTGCTGACCATCCAGGTCTCCTCCTGGGTTCACAGGAGCGTATTGAATGTGGTTGGGCTTAGACCCCAACTTCATTGCTCTTTTTCCCCTTCTTCCCCTTATTGGTGACCATCGTGATCACCAGCCAGACTACATGCCTGCTCATGCATTCCGCTTGAGTCTTAGTCTTGGAAGGAAGTTTTCTCTGAGGGGACCTGACCACTTGCCTTGATTGTTCCTGGGCAAACAGCTTACTTGTTCTTGTAGCAATCAATCATACCATTATTATTTCTGATTTGTCCTGCTGGTTTTTCTTCACGAAGTATCTTCAGTTCTTCTAGCTACTGCAAGCTGGTCTACTTGTCCTTTCCAGTGGAAATTTCCCACCTCAGACAATTCTGGATGGGATTCTGGTTTCCACCTATGGTCTTATGCAATGCACAAGCTCCACAGGAGGTCTTCTTCACTGGGCAATATCTAGCTCCCTTTAAGGTATTCCAATCAGTTATAGGCTGAAGACAGACTTATAAGCTTTCTATTGTGATGTTTTTGGCTATTTCTTCCACTGCCCCCCAAGTGTCTATTTCACTATGGTAGGCAAGGGAAACCAAGATTCAAAAGATAGCCAAGCATCCTAACATTATTCCCCTTTTTACCCTTTCAAGCCATGCCTCAATCCCTGTATTCCAAAGCCCTGTTATTCCAAGGTTGTGCATACATCATCATTTACCTCTGTTCCACTTAGCACATGCAAACCTCCCAACTGTTCTCCCATCAGTCTTGTTCTTCTTTTCTCCTCCCCCTTCTTGTGTATTGTCCCCACCCCCAGCACCCAAGATTTCCTGTGTCTATTCCCTACCCTGTGCTCTATCTTCCCCTCCTCTCCTCCCTTTCTCTCATCCCATACATCCCAGGGATCAACAATTATATATATATAGTTTGGGTTTTTTTCCCCCTTTTGGGTGGGTTCTTTTTCTCAGTCTTTTACAGTAATGGTCCTATGCAGTATTTTTCCTTTTGTAACAGATGAATTTCACTCAGCATAATGTCCTCAAGGTCCATCCATGTTATGCTGTGGCTTGCAGCTTCCTTGCAGTTCTTCAAGGTAACATAGTATTCCATTGTGTGTATGTACCACAGTTTGTTTATCCATTCTTCAATTAATGGGCATTCAGGCTGTCTCCATCTTTTTGCTATTGTAAATAGTGCTGCTATAAACATTGGTGTGCATATATCTACTTGTGTTATGACTCATATTTCTTGTGGGTAAATACCAAGAAGAGATATTGCTGGATCATAAGGTATTTCTATTTCCAACCTTCTGAGGAAGCGCCATATTGCTTTCCAGAGTAGTTGAACCATTTTAAAATCCCACCCAAAATGTAGGAGGGTCTCAGTCTCTCCACATCTTCGCCAGCATTTATCGTCCTCTGCTTTTTTGATCTTGGCTGTTCTTGCTGGTGTGAGATGATATCTCATTGTTGTTGTGAGTTTTCCACTGGTGGTTGTGGGAAACTGTCACCCTGACCCTTATGCTATATCCAGAGCTCTGGTGCAGTTTCTTGAGGGCCATGTATCAGGGTTTTCAGCCCCTCCCCCACAGAGCCTGTCCTACCTGACTCTGCTCTGCCACTGCCAAACCGGAAGTCCCTGAAAGAAACATTTTTAGTTTATTTTATTGAATTTTCTCAGTATCTTTTGCATCTGCATATTCTATCTTGTTAATTATGCTAATGGCCCCTTTTCTGAACTGTCTAACAATTATAGAAAACAAAAGATTCAGATAAATTGGACATTAAAAACAGAAAATGTTCAAAAATTAACTGGTCAAGTTCATACACAATTTGGAAAAAACAGGTCTGATCTAACAATGTGGCCCTTATGGTTGAAGAACTATTTCTAGTCTTCAAGTTTACAAAGAATTCTCAGAAATACTCCAGTTGATATGTGCTTTGTTTCTTTTGCATTAGCCAGGACATTTTCATTTTTTGTGTGTGGATCACTGTAATTCCTTCACTTGACTTAAAAATAGGGTTCTCTAAATTTAAAACTAACTTTCCAAAAATTTAAAAAATTTTAAAAAATTAAGAATATATAAATGCTTTCATCATTGAAAAAACATAGAATTTATGTATGCTTAACACAGTTATGGAAATGCAAATATTTATTTGATTTTATTATGCTTTATTATTTTATCACATTGATACCAAGAGCTAGGGAAAATAAAGAGGAAGTAAATGATTAATTTCAAATATAATGCATAGTATATATATATATATATATATATATATATATATATATATATTTTTTTTTTAGTCAGTTCTGACTTAGAGTGACCCTGTTTAGGATTTCCAAGGAGCAGTACTATGAAGGAAAGTAGCTTCTAAATAGAGATAACTGTTTCTTTGTCTTTAGAATTTTAAAAATTAGCAAAGGAGTAGAAATTTTTGCCAAAACATTGGTTTCTATATCACTAAAATTTTAAAAATGAGGGACTTGAAATATAAACCCTGTTTCTAATTCCCTGTATTATTCTGTTCATGCTATTTCCCTTGACTGAAATTAGTTCTGACCTTTGACTAACAAGTTAGTAATGTTCCTTTTAAAACATAAGAAACTATTATCTAATGTGTTAGGTAACATAGTCATTGTTAAAATAGTTTATAAACCAGTAACCATTAGAATTGTTTGGGGGAAATTCTCTTCCAGCTTTAATGGAATAATTTACAAGTGACTCACCCAAGAGAAGATCGAAAACTCAGAAAAACTAGCAAAGAAAAATTCACATTGAAAAGTTTGAATGTTTATGAGGCAGTCAGGACTTAAAAGTGAGATGAAAACAAGCAGGAAAGCCATTAGCACTTTTGATGGTCTCCTGGGATTAATGAACAAATTTGTAATCTTGTGGGTCCAAGGATACGGTGAGATGTTTATGGAAGAAATGGATCCAGAAATTTATCAGAGTTTTCCTTAAAATTTTTGGGAAGTTCTGGATTTGTGGAGGGCAGAAAGCCAGCTAGAAGCCAATGAAAAGTAAACATATTGGTCCTCACTATCAAGTCATTAACATGATTGATATAGATTAGGGTTGATAGTAGGAACTTTCCCAGAGGTGCCTAGGAAAACAGGCATAAAATCTGTTTCCTAAAGTTGAAGTCCTTGAAGACTCTAAGGAGTGAGTTCTACTTCATACATGTGGGGTTGCCATGAGGTAGAATCAATTAGAAAACATCTAACAGCAACATACGGAGTCCTGGTGTGACGCTGTGGGTTAATGCGCCAGAATGCAAAACCACTGCAAGGTTTCAAGGTTGCTCCTTGAAACCCTATACAGGTCTCTATGGGTCAGAATTGACTCAATGGCACTTGACAACAAAAACATACATCCTAAACTGAAGAAACAACTATGAAAGAAATGTAACAATATAATAACTGAATACACGTGTATCAGAAGAGTGACAGAAGAGTAAAGTTACATGTGTGAATGAATGCAACTGGCATTTCTGCTAACACCTTGCTGTGGTCAGCAAGTGCCAGGTGTGGTCAGTAAGTGCCAGTTTTGCCAAGGCTGAGGTGGAAACTGCAGCTTTGAAGCACGAATCATTCAGACTGTGAAAGGAACCTTTAAATTTCAAGTTAACAGAAATGATGACATAAATTATGTCTAATAAAAATATTTAAAATTTTGAAATTTCTAAGCATACTTTTTGAAAAGGAAAATACTACAAAGAAGATAAAACAGGGAACTTTTCTGGGCAATAAGGCAAATAAAACACCAGTAGAGAAAATGAGCTTGATCTAAAGGTATTAAAGAAGTTGTTAGAAAAAGAAGTGGAAAAAATGAAGCCTTCATACTTATCAAAATACAAAATTTGATCATGTATAAGTTTTGTGAAGGAGAGTATTAAAATTTAAGGATTAGGTTGCTGTATTCAATTACCCATGAATTTATGGATTATACTTAATTTGCAACCAAAAAGAACAATGTGAAATTTGGGCCTATAAGTGAAATTACCTGAAAGAAATTTAAATCTATTATTGAGAACCAATGACTGACTTTATAATTCTATTTAAAAGATTACACATCTTATTCCATGAAAGAATGATTTTTTCAACATAAAACAATTAATTGTTTAATTAAATGGATTGAGCATAACTCTGGTAGCTTAGTGGTTACGAATCGGGCTGCGAACCTTAGGGTCAGCGGTTCGAAACTACCAGCCGCTCCGCGGGAGAAAGATGAGGCTTTCTACTCCTGTAAAGATTTACACCCTCGGAAACCCTGTACAGGGTCGCTATGGGTCGGACCCGACTCGATGGCACTTAACAACAACAACAACAACATACATTAATTGGTGAGTTTTGCTTTGTACATAAAATTTTGCATGTGTTAAAGTTGGCTTTGCATATATTATTAAAATATAAAAATAATATTGAAACAAGTTATTGCTCTTATGTGTCCCCCCCCATTTGTTTTAAAAGTAATTTAAGTTTATTAATTAACATTTCTATTATAGACCATTAAATTAAGTTTTACAAATATGAATTTTCCTTTCATATTTGAAAGGAAATATGAAGGAAGTAAGATTTATGCAGCATCAATAAATAAAAACACTAGGGTAAATTAGGTTTTATTTCAGTACTCTAAATAAAAGGAAATCTAAATTATACCAGTAGCTGGCTGGATTTTCTTAAATATGTAGCTTGAAAATTAGTCAAATTCTAGAAAATCCTCTGATTTATGATCACAGAAATTGTCATTTAGTATCCGAAATTCTTCAAATTGACAGAGAACTTACCTCTTGGTTGAGTGTGAAACTTACCATGCTTATCAATAGTGAAAAGATTGAAGTTGTCAAGAACGTCATTCTTCTTAGATCAGCCATCAATACTCATGGAAGCAGCAGTCAAGAAATCAAATGACATATTGCATTAGAAAAATCTGCTGCACAAGATGTTTTTAAAGTGTTGAACAGCAAAGATGTCAGCTTGAGGACTAAGGTGCACCTGACCCAAGCCATGATATTTTCAATAACCTCATATGCATGCAAAAGCTGGACAGTGAATAAAGAAGACCATAGAAAAATTGATGCTTTTGAGTTATGGTGTTGGAGGAAAATATTGAAAGTATCATGGGCTGCCAAAAGAACAAACAGATCTGTGTTGGAAGAAATGCAGCCAGAGTGCTCCTTGGAGGCCAGGATGGCCAAAATTCATCTCCCATACTTCAGACATATTGTCAGGAGACACTAGTCACTAGAGAGGGATATCATGTTTGGTAAGGTGGAAGGTCAAGAAAAAGAGAAAGACCTCCAGCAAGATGGATTGGCAAAGTGACAGCACCAATGGGCATAAGCATGGCAAAAATTGTGAGGTTAGCCCAGAATCGGGCAGTGTTTTGTCCTGTTGTACATAGGGTCTCTATGAGTAAGTACCAACTTGATAGCACCAAACAACAACATATCTCCTTGAAGGAAACTGTGCATATTAGTTTCATGAGAATTTTGTAACCATTCATGATGTGAAATTAAGAACTTGTCATAAACAAGCCGATCAGCCAACTAGAATTGACAAATCTTAAATATGCTGCCAAATAAAATAGTAAGTGTAAGCTTTCTTACTAAATCTATAAATTTGGTTTCAATCTATAATGAACAGTAGACCTTGTTATGAATTAGCAATATTTGGTTTTAAAAATAGAAATACTCCAGAGAGCCCTATATATTTCAGAAAAGCAAATACTTAGAAAGACAATCTTTCTCTCTTCCTTTTAACAGTCAAATAAAATTATTCTTAGAAATTCTGTGAGAGTATGTGTGTTGTGAATTGCCAGCTTCTTTTTTCTCTCAGTTGTTTAAGGGTGTCACAACTTCTTGTGAGGGCCTGTATCTGTATGACAATTTATCAATTTGTGTTTTTCCCTAGTAAGAAGAACATAGCCAGATCAGTCATGGAATACAATGCTGTCTGTGATAGGATAATATCCATGAGCCTACAAGGAAGTCCAGTTAATACCACTATTATTCAAATTTATGACCCAACCACTAAAGCCAGTGAGGATGAAATAGAAGAATTCTACCAACCTCTTCAATATGAAATCGATCAAACATGCAATCAAGATGTATTGATCATTACTAGTGATTGGAATACATATGTTGGGAGCAAAGAGGAAGGATCAGTAGTTGGAAAATATGGCATTGGTGATAGAAATGATGCTGGAGAACGCATGATAGAATTCTGCAAAACCAATGATTTGTTCATTTCAAATACCTTCTTTAGACAGCATAATAGAAAA
>NW_006409043.1:101986-102501 GCF_000296735.1 Chrysochloris asiatica | reverse complement strand
AACTGAAGAAAAAATTCAAGCCTCGACTTTCATTATTGAAAGATTCTCTGGGCAAATTATTGAATGATACAGAAAGCATCAAGAGAAGATGGAAGAAATACACAGTCACTGTACCAAAAGGAAATGGCTAATGTTTAATCATTTCAAGAGGTAGCATATGATCAAAAGCCAGTGATACTGAAGGAGGAATTCCAAGGTGCATTGAAGGAATTGGCAAAGAACAAGGCACCAGGAATCGATGGACTAAAAATTGAAATTTTTCAAGAAAGTGAAGTGGCACAGGAGGCACTCACTCATCTCTGCCAAGGAATTTGGAAAACAACTATCTGGCTGACTTATTGGAAGAGATCCATATTTGTGCCCATTCCAAAGACAGGTGACCCACGGAATGTGGAAATCGGACAATCTCTTTAATATCCCATGTGAGTAAAGTATGGCTAAAGGTAATACAGAAATGGCTACAATCATACATTGACAGAGAACTTCCAGAGGTTCAAGCCAGATTCAGAAGAGGC
>NW_006409043.1:100506-101413 GCF_000296735.1 Chrysochloris asiatica | reverse complement strand
TGTGAAAGCTGGACAGTGAATAAGGGAGACCATAGAAGAATTGATGCTTTTGAGTCATGGTGTTGGAAAAGAATATTGAAAGTGCCATGGACTGTGAAAAGAACCAGTAGATCTGTTTTGGAAGAAGTGCAGCCAGAGTGCTCCTTGGAGGCCAAGATGCCAAACTTCATCTCTCATACCTTGGACATATTGTCAGAAGGGACCAGTTACTGGAGAAAGATCTCATGTTTGGTAAGATTGTTGTTGTTAAGTGCCGTCAAGTCGGTTCTGACCAATAGTGACTCTGAACAGGGTTTCCAAGGCTGTAAATCTTTACGGGAGCAGAAAGCTTCATCTTTCTCCTGAGGAGCAGCTGGTAGTTTCGAACTGCTGACCTTGCGGTTCACAGCCCCATTCATAAGCACTACGCTATCAAGGCTCCTTATTTGGTAAGGCGGCGGGTCAGAAAAAAAGAGTCAGACCCCCAACGAGATGGATTGGCCAAGTGGCAGCGTCGATGGACTCAGGAGTGGCAACAGTAGTGAGGTTGGCCCAGGATTGGGCAGTGTTTCTTTGTGCTGTGCATAAAGTCACTATGGGTCGGTATCGACTTGATGGCACCTAACAACAACAACAAGCTCTAATTATTTCTAAAGGAGGCCAGGTTGTGCAATGACTAAGATTTTGATTGCTAAGTGAAAGGTCAGTGATTTGTACCCAGAAGCTATTCAATGGGAGAAAAGACTAGGTGGTCTGCTCTCATTTTATAGCCTAGAAAACCCCATGTGACAGTTCACTCTGTCATAATAGTGTCAATTTGAGTTAGAATCAACTTGATGGTACCCAACAACCATAATTTCTAATTCATTTAAGTTGGAAAAAAATCCAAATATACTTTAATTAACTCTATAAAGAATTATATTTCTTT
>NW_006409043.1:91945-100119 GCF_000296735.1 Chrysochloris asiatica | reverse complement strand
GAGCAACTGGTGAGTTTGAACTGCCAATCTTGTAATTCAAACTGAACTTGTGGTCCAGTGCTTTATCTACAGTGCAACACCAGAATTCCATATATGTGTGTGGGTGTATTGCCACCAAAAATAAATATATTTTGTATATTTTATTTTGGGCTGTAATACATACAACCAAATGTGCATTCCTTCACATTTTCTATATGCACCATTAAATTGCATTGGTTACATACTTAACATTGCATTATCATTTTCATTCTCTCTACTCATATTGTTTCATCACCATTAGTTTAGGCTCTGGGGCCCTTGAAATTCTCATTTATGCTTTAGGTTGGGTGGTTAGCTTAAGTGCTTTTAGGTGTCCACAAGTTGGTTCCAACTCATAGCGACAGACTCATGCACAACAGAATGAAACACTGCCCAGTCCTGTGCCAACCTCACAATCCACTACCACTGTACCAATCCATCTTGTTGGGGTCTTCCACTTTTTCACTGACCCTCCATTTTATCAAGCATGATGTCCTTCCTGGGATGGGTCCTGCCTGATAGTATGGCCAAAGTATGAGAGACGAAGTCTTGGCATCCTGGGTTCTAAAGAGCATTCAAGCTGTACTTCTTCCAAGTTCATATAGAGATTTCTTAGTAAGAGTGCCATACTCAAGGCAAAAAAAAAAATTATTAATTGGGCTAAAGTGCTAGATAGTTTAACAATGACATTATTAGATAGTTTTAGTTCAGGGTTTAAAAATTATTTTAGGACATTACTTTCTGGAGCTTCCCCAATCTCAGTTGATCCAGTTAGTCTGATTTCTATACAAATTTGAAGGTCTCTTCCATGTTTTTCCTCATTTTGATCAGCATCCATCTGTTGTATCCTTGATCAAAAACATTCAGTTATGGTAGCCGGGCACCATTCATTTCTTTGTGGTGTCATGTTAGTAGAGGTAGTTAGTTTATTGTTATTATTGTTATTAAGTGATATCGAATCAGTTCTAACCCATAGCGACCCTGTATAGGGTTTCCAAGGAGCAGCTGGTGAGCTTGAACCGCCAACCTTGAAGTTCAAATGGCTTTGCAGTCTGGCACATTAACCCACAGCGCCACATCAGGACTCCAGATAGTTTCTAGAAGCAAGTACACCTGTAGTCCAATTCTTTTACTGCATCCTGGGTTTTTATTCTCCCTCAACTGTTTCAGTCTAATAGAGACCAATTGTTGTGTGAGTTATGCTGTTATGTTACAAAGTTTTAACACTTGGAGAATGTTTCCTATTTTAAGAACTTTTACTAATCCCTTACGATGTGCCAGACAGAGTTATAAATATTTTGAATGAATTAATTTATTTAATTCTTATAATAATTTTTGAAGGTAAGATAGTCATAATTCTAATTTTATAAAGAATGTAACTGAGGTCTAGAGAATTGAAGTGACTAGTTCAGTGTCATCAAATAGGATTTAAATGTGAACAATCTGAAGTCAAACCTTATTGTTAAGTGCTATTGAGTTGGTTCTAGCTCATAACAACCCTGTATAGGGTTTTTGAGGAGCAGCTGGTGGGTTTGAGCTGCTGACCATGAGGTTAGCAGTCCAGTGCATATCCTACAGTACCACATAGCCTTACTCACAAGTAAGTAGCATTAATCAACCGTGCTGATGTATAAAAATACAAATATTTGCTATTTATTTTATTTTAATTTTGAGATAAGTATTTGGAGACACTGTGGATGTTTTTCTTTCATTCAGACTCAAAATTTTATAGACAATGAAAATTTTGGATCACGAAGTTATATCTTTGGCAAGAATGATTTCTCTAGATTATCTATGAGAGTTCATCAATAGGTAATTTGCCAAAAGTATTTAAAGTTGAAATCTTTATAACTCCAAACCAAACCAAAAAATATCAAGGCGATTCCATCTCATAGCAGCAATCGTAAAGGACAGAAGAGCACTGCCCGTCTCGAGGGTACTAACAACAACAACAAATAGGGGTTGCAAGGCTGCAGATCATTATGGAAGGGGCTTTGGTAGCGTAGTGGTTACGAATCGGGCTGCTAATCTCATGGTCAGCAGTTCGAAACAACCAGTGGTTCCGTGGGAGAAAGATGAGGCTTTCTGCTCCGGAAAAGATTTACAGCCTCAGAAACCCTACACAGGATCGCTATGAGTTGGAATCGATTCCACAGCATATCACTACCACCAAATCTTTATGGAAAATGACTGGCACACTTTTTTCTCACATGCAGCAGCTGATGGGTTCAAACCACCAAACTTTTGATTAGTTGTCAACCACTTAAGCATTGCGTTACCAGGGCCCATCAATTTATAAGCCTATCTTTATGCTTTTACTTAGGATTAAATTTGGACTACAAACTATAACATTATTTAAAATAATATCTCATTCTATTTGTAGAAAATGTTCATTGAAGTAATCAATACCTCTCTGGAATGCTTCCTATATACTGCTCCCTTGCATTTCCTGAAGAACATATTTGTCAAAATGAATGGGTCTCATTCTGCAGGAGCTCATTGGCCTTTTCCAATCTAATGGCCAAAATGATGATCTTCAGTCTATTTACATTCCATCTCACTTATTATCAGTGAGAATGAGCGTCTTTTCATGTTTTAATTATTTTTTTTTGTGTGTGTGTATGTGTGCTTATATAATGTTTATTTATACACTTTACCCATTTGTGATTGTTTTCTTGTTATTGATCTGCATGTACTCTACATATATGTGGCTTTACATTACTTAGACTCCGGTGTGATGTAGTTGGATAAGCACTGGACTGTCAACCACAAAACTGGTGGTTCAAACCCACAAGCCGCTCCTCAGAAACCCTATACAAAGTTGCTGTGAGTTGGAACCAACTTGGCAACACTTGGCAATAAGAACATACATTACTTATGGAGTGCTGTGAGCTAAGAACTGAACAGCTAATCACAAGATAGGCAGTTAGAGTCCACCAGCTGTTCTACAGGAGAAAGATGAAGCTTTCTGTTCCAGTGATGATTTGGAAACTCTGTATATACAAAGTCATTATGAGGTGGTACTGAGTAGATGGCAAACAACAACAACAATATAAAATTTTTAAAATTTAATTTCTTTTTAGTCTGGTCACATCTGTTTTGTATTTTTTGTTTTCAGTTTGGCTTCCATTTTGGATTTCTCAAACAAAGATCAACATTCATTCTCCTGTGTTTTTTTCTAATATGTTTATATTAATATTTCATGTATTGTTTAGGTTTAGTATTTCATTCCCCTGTAAATTTTGAGATTTTAGCTAAGTTTATTTTTCCAAAATCATAGGCAACTGTTCAAGCACAAGTTATTGGATGATTTATGATTTATTATCTCATTCACTCATGCTTAACTAACATGTATAGATGTCTGGTGGTGCAATCTTTAAGCATGTGGCTTAACTGAAATGATGGCAGTTGGAGCCCTCCTGGAAACTCTGCAGGAGAAAGATCTGGTGATCTGTTTTTGTGAAGGTTACAGCCAAGTAAACTCTATAGGGCAGTTCTACTCTGTCATGTGGGGCCACTATGATTCCAAATCATCTCAGTGACCTCCAGTGACACTATATGTGAAAGCATACAATTATGTACAACAATGGAGACCAAATCTATCTTTATATAACTTATAATTTTTGGAGAAAATAACTAAAGAAAATAATCACAGAAATTATTTAATAAATAACATTTTGATGGTTTCCTAAATTAGAATATAAGTAGTAATTATGATGCTATGAGAAAAATAAAGGGAATAATTGTCTAAGTTTAGGGTTATATGAGGATTTTCCTAAGGTATGTAGATTTAACGTGAGTATTAAAAAGAGAATTCCTGTAGTGGCATTGGAAGTTCAATGGTAGAATGCTTACCACCCATTCCTTTCCTGAACACTGCACCTAATATGGAGCTACCGCCCATCTGTCTGTGGAGCCTTGTGTATTGTTACTATGATGAACAAATTCATGGGCTTACAGACAAAGACAGACTAGGAGGAAAGACCTTGTGATTTAATTCTGAAAATAAAAACCCTAATGATTACAACAGAACACTGTGCAGTCTGATCAGAGGACGAGTGCAGGACGCACAGGATTTCATTCATGAGTTCATGGGTCACCACAAGGCCAACTTGACTCAGTTCTGACACAAAGTGTTCCTGTAGAGGGTTTCCTAGGCTTTAAATATTGTCAGTAGCAGACAGCCTCATATGTGTCCAGAGGAACAGCTAGTGGGCTCAAAATGCCAACCTATGGACTTCAGTTCAGTACTTATCCTATGGAATCACTGCACAAAGACGGTAAAGTTCAAGTGTTGTCAGTAATAGCTGTCCATTTAATTAAGGGATAATGATCTAGCACAAGTATAAAGATAGGGGTGAGGATAGAGAGATTTAACAACTATGGGAATATATAATAAATATATAATAAAATTAATTTCAGAGTGTATGAGAGGGTGTTCCTGCTAAATGTAGCAAGACTCCTAGAAGTCTTAGAGCAATTTCATGCACTCAGGCTCATCTATGAAAAACAGATCAGGTTCATCTTTGAAAAATATTGTGTCCCAGTCCAAACAGTTGACACTTAGCTTTTAGAGAACTTTCCCATAACATCATCTCAAAAATAAATCAAGTTCATTACTCTTAATATATTATGGCACTACATGGAAATTACAACTGCACCCTCTTGGGTCTCACTGTTGAAAACTGGTCTTTGTGCTCAATGTCAGTTTGTGTCTCAGTGTCTTGTCTTTTTACATCTAGCAGAACAAGATCACACAGTCTGCCTTGACCCTAAGAGACTTCCAGATACAAAAGTATCAGATTTAGCTTGTTGAATGCTCTCTCATAGGGGGCAATGAAAATTATGATGCTTAATAGAAACTACACGGTGTCTCCCCCTTCAAGTGATGCCCAATGCACATGCCATACCTGCTATACCTTATATGTGTTTCTGCTGATGTAGGTGACAATTCATTTAAAATGCAAAAAATCTGATGTTTTTTAAAACTTGGCTTCTCAGGCATTAACAAAGAGCAACAGATCATTGATTTCATATAGGATTTTATTTTGCTGAGTGTGTGAAACCAAAAAAAGTTCAAGGGATTTTAGTGTATATGCAAAAGTGCTTTCATATAGCTTATCATGAAATCAATCTGGACAAGGAGAAATATGAAGAAAGAAGCAAACTGATATTGGGGGACAAAACAGAGTTGGAGGTGAAGCTGGAGATGTTATTGACATCAAAGTATTTTATGCTGGGAAAGCATGAATGAGTAAGTTAAAAAGATGAGGGAATCTGGGAAGAGTGGCAGTCTTTCGCATGACATTTTTGAATGGAGACATTATTTATAGGCTATGAAAGAAAAACAAATGTGTTCTCATGGAAGTGATTGGAATGAAGAAGGGTTTTAGAGGCAGAGAAGAAAAGAGACAAAGCAGGCAAGATGTAAGGGGATGTTGTACATAGACACTGAAAGAAGGACTGAAGCTAGATAGGAAGTCAGTGATTTATTACCTTTGATGAATACATAAAACACCCAGTAGGATGTATAGTCAGCAACTAGGAAAGGAAAAATGAACTTTTAGAAAGCCTTCATGAATCTGTGGAAGACGTTAGAGAACTGTTATAACCATGCTGTAGTTCCAAGTAATCAGGTAAAAACTAATAAAAAAGCAAATTTGGAAATTCATAGCAAGGTAATTTCTTTCATACAAATAGACTAGTACCCTCTAAAATTTTTCAAATTATTTAATACATATTCGGTTACTGTATTATTTTTGTATTATATACTATATATAATAGGATAGCATGCTATTATATTATGCTATATTAAACACAATGCAAACACCATACAGTAGTTTTGGACATCAGCTACCACCAAAATTATCAACTATAATTTAGTCAGTGAGACCAAAGGTATAATTTTTATTCTGATAAATCTATATACTTTTACATATATCTAACAGTACTTTTGTTTATTAACTTACACAATGTGGGATTTTTCTGTATTTTCTTTTACTTTAAGATGCTCAATTTGGCATGGAACATTCTCCTTAAGCAGTCTTTAAATCTTTTTCTCATTAAAAAAAAAAATAGAATGGCTTATGACATTTGTTTCAAAGTTATCAAAGATCGTGACATATTAAAGCCACATTTTCACTGACAAATGCCAGTAGGTTTTGGTGAAAGACATAAACTATAAAAAAGCCACTGCATAAGAACTTCCTTTGCAGTCTTCACAAAATATCATGTGTCACCTAATATTAGGTGTTTGTTTTTAACCTAAAATCTTGTCTGGAAGTTCTTATAACAGATAATCTGCCATAATTTTTTTTTTTTTTAATTCCACTCTACAAAAAGTTTACTTTGTTTTCTATCTATAATTCTACAAAAATTTTAACCTTATTCTTCAACTTGGTGAGTATGACAGTTTTCACTTATTTGAACTCTACAAGTTTAAAATTATGCCAGCCATGGGCAAAATTAATTAATTAAATTTAGGAAAAATAATTTTTGCAAAAATATGTTATGTATTCATTTTATAAAACAAATAGAGTGAGGTGTGAACCCAGTTAGTCTTTTTGCTTCTTTTTCTTTCTATTTTGGGTCTTGGTTTTTTATTGTTCCATTTTTCCAACTGCTTAGTCCTTTTTATCTCAAATGAATGCATAGAAAGCCATTATTTCATCATTATTTTGAATATTGGATTAATCAATGTATTTATAATTTTGATACATACTTGCAAATTACTTTCTGGAAAGGTAATACTTACTAAATGTGAATGAATACCTATGTTTTACATACTGTTTAATTATGCCCAATCTATTTGATTTATCAATATTTCCTGACTTGATTGGTGATGATATATTACTAATATTTTTGTTAGTATTTATTTGGATAGTTATAAAACAAAAATGTTTTAATGTGTTTATTTATAATAAAAATATACTTAACCCAAACCAATTTATTTGTAGTTCAACCTAACCCTTTGTCTTTTATGTTTCTTTTCTTTGTATGTGAGAGGTTCAAAAGTTATAATTATTTGCTTATAGTTTCTTTGAATCCCTTGTTAATTTTATTGTACATTATTTACATACGACATTTTCTTTTATCTGAAATTTGGTTGAGTATATGCTGTGAAAATAGTAATATCAGTCTTGGTTATGCTCCAATTGTGAGCCAGTTTTCCATTGGATTCTATTACTTTTTACCTTTTCTTAGACCATGTTGATTCCATTATCTATTTTAATAGCAGTAGTTATGTTTTTTTTTTTTCTCTCCTGGCTATAAAAATATTTTATTTTTTTCCAAATATTTAGACAGTGACATTCTCAATATTCCCTTAAACTAATAACAATTTTGCCTGGCAGATATGTGAACTGACCTTTTGGGGGTGAAAATTGTCAAACTTTATTTAAAAAAAAAAAACACTTTTTTATTTTTCTTGTTTTACCCAAGTTTTTACAGTTCTGGAAATTTATTCTCAGCAAATGATCATTAGTATAAAAAATGTCTTATGTATAAAATATTTGTAATTGAGAAATTTTTAGTATAAATTCTTAAATTACCAACAAAAAGGTAAATTATACACACTCAAAAATCCTACCTGCCAGTAGCTGCAAACATTGTTCTTGTTAAGTGCCATCAAGTCCGTTCCAAATCATAGTCATCCTGTATAGGATTTCCAAGGAGCAGCTGGTGGGTTTGAACCTCCACTTTGAGGTTCAAATAGACCTTGCGGTCTAGCACTTATCCAACAGCAGCATAGCAGGACTCCACATACATACAGTATATGTGCATATATTATAAATTGTTGTTTTTAAGTGCCGTCGAGTAGGTTCTGACCCATAGCAACCCTATATAGGGTTTCTGAGGAGTGGCTGAGGAGCTTGGATCTCCAAGTCGACTTTGCAGTCCAGCGCATTTACCCACAGTGCCATACCAGTATCCATGTCATGTATACTTGGCACTATGTGTTAATGCGCTGGACTGCAAAGTCTGTTTGAACCACAAGGTAGGTGGTTCAAACTCACCAGCTACTCCTCGAAAACCCTACACAGGGTCGCTATGGATCAGAACTGACTCAACGGCATTTAACAACAACAACCTATATTATATGTTTATGCCTTCATATTATAACAATGTATATAATAAATAAGCATATATTTTATAGT
>NW_006409043.1:89457-91845 GCF_000296735.1 Chrysochloris asiatica | reverse complement strand
TAAATATATATGCATATAAAAGTCATTAAATAGAAAAATAAATAAATGAAGCCTATTAAAGGAAGTTAGAAATATTCTTTTGAATAAGAAAATTAGTTTGGAGGCAAAATCTCATTCGTACTTTTCATGCATTCTATATTACAACAAACGCTTATTTATATATCAGAATGAATTCATTCTTTGTGATCTAATCTGATACAATGACTAGTTAACTCTTTTTTTTCACAATTCTGTCATATAGGCATCATAAAGAAAAAAATAACAAGTTACCAGGATCAAGCTGATTAAAGTATTTTCAGGTGAAAAAAAAATGCCTAAAAATAAGCAAAATAAAGCTATAGTAAACAGGCAAGAAATAATCTATGCAGAGCTGAGACATACCAGATTTCAACAGAAGCAAAGAAAGCCCCAAACTGACCACAGTGATGTCATGTTAAGTGAACAACCGGTGACCTACATGGAACTGAAATGCCACAAATCTCATCTCCAGAATAGGAAATGGTTTTTAAGAGAAAAGAGGAAAGGTATGATACTTATTGTACTTATATTATCAGTGACTAGATATTGGTCCTTGCATTATGATTTCTTCTCTCAACACATTATAAAAGTATCCCATTACACTACTTATTTTCAGAAGTCTCATAAACTATTTCAGAATACTACCATGGAATATATTGTGTCTGAAATAGGATGCCACTGTGCTCACTTTCCGAAAAATATTACCTTCCAGGTTTTAACATACAGAATTAGGTCTTTAATTGTATGAAGATTGAATATATTCTAAGTTGATTTTTCATTCTATTTTTAAAATACTTCTTAGTGTTATCTTGCAATTGATTTCAAGCTAATTCAATGTCAAAATATGCATTTATTGAACTTTTACAATGGGCCTGCTTTGAGCTTGCAGTAGGGTCTAACAGATGAATGAGCAATAGCAACTTGCTTCAAAGAACTAGCAGAATTTATTGTGACAGTAAAGACAGATAATAGGGACAAGGCTTAACATTTTTTTGGAGGTAAAATGAAATGACCCTATGTTCGACTAGATAATGCTAGTAAAGGTGAGGAATGAACAAAATGTAGTAAATTTTATACCTTAAATTATTTGGTTGTTGGTCATCTTACACACTCTAAGGAAAAATTGGATATAGGTAATAATTACAGTAAAAGCTAGATGATATTTAGCATATAAAATGTCTCTGGATTATTCAGAGAAAAATGTTCATGTAAGAACATTTTTGTTCTTACATTCAAAAGTTTGAATCTAAGAGCCTGTATCTCCAGAAAGAAGTTGGGGGAGCATTAACAGAAAGAATATGTGAGTTGGACCTAAAATGCTACTTAATCAGATGCATCATTTGTTGTTACTAAGTGCTGTAGAGTCGGTTCTAACTCCTACAGACCTTATGCACAATAGAATGAAACACTGCCTGATCCTGCCAGTCTCACATACTAGCACTTTATTGTTGCTAAGTGCAGTTGAGCCAGTGGGTTTGAACCACTGACCCTGTGGTTAGCTGTCCAGTATTTATTGTACATCATCACATCTGGTTCCTTTATAGCAAATATTTAAAAAAGAAACAAATGAAAACAACAATCCTGGGGCCCTAAACATAAAAAATAAATGGGGATAAATAATTGAAATGAATACCTGTCAGAAGAGTAAAAGGTAAAACAACAACAACAAACAAAGCAAGCAATGAGTAGCATGCAGCAAAGGGTTGTGCCACTTATCTTGGCTCAACATGGCTATTTTGAGAGATAGCTAGCAACAAACCCACGTGAGAAGAACAGAAAAGCAACATTAAGCTATACTCATAAGAGGCATGTTGTTGTTAAGTGCTATTGAGTTGGCTCTGACCCATAGCAATCCTGTATAGGAGTGACTGATGAGCTTGAACTGCTCATCTTGTGGTTCAAACCAACTTTGTAGTCCAGTGCATTAACCCACAGCACCACATCACAAACTGTATGTATAAATACATGGAGAAAATCAAAGTGAGTGAATCATGATCTGGAACCAAGGAAGGAAAACACCCAAAGGACTACAAAACTTCCAATGAACCTGAGCCACAGAACAGGGAGAGCCAGGACCCAGTCAGGTATGCTCATGAGTGGCGGTCCAGGACTTCTGGGGTGAGTGGCATGAGTATAGGAGCGAGGTTCCCAAACCAATTGCACTCCATGGGCCCTGCATCCTGCCCTTGACTGCGAACAGTCTATGAATGCAGGTTGCAGTAGACAGTAAGCACCAGGGTACTCATATCAACCAGCCCAAGGGGCACATTTCCCTTACCCTCAATATTCTGTTCTCAGCCCAATTGTTGTTGTTGGGTACCATCGAGTCAGAACTGACTCATAGCCACCCTATGCATAGCAGAACGAAAC
>NW_006409043.1:46577-86857 GCF_000296735.1 Chrysochloris asiatica | reverse complement strand
ATATCGATGTTTATGTGTTCCATTTCAGCCCAATTAGGGAGTCATAATTCAACACCTTCATCCCTCCTTACAGCCCTATCTTTCATTCTTAATCCCCACTCAATGAGTGGAAAAAAGCACCCTCCCATGCAGTTATCTACCTGCCACTCATCTGCTTACCCTGCAAGTGGTGATGACTGTATGATCTAACATGTCCCATTCATTATCCACCACTCCATCTCACCTGGTGAGTGAAAGTGCTATACACCTGCATTCTTGTCCACATGTCATGCAACCACTACCCTACTGATCTGCCATACCCATCACACCTGCCACCTACACAAGTTGGAGAGTGTCACCATTCACTGGTGTGCTGATGGACTGATGAAATATTTTGGCAAATGTTCATGTCTCTTTTCACATGACTTGCAAATGGAGATATGTGCTCACACTTAAAGGCACTAACCAACCCACCCAGAAACAGTTGGTGAGTACCTCAGCGCTACCAGACTAGTCACCAAAATAGTGTATGTTCACCGTCTTTCTAGTTATATCAATACAAAACAAAAGAAAACATCGGGGCAAAGCAAACATACAATCAATAAATGCAATCATGGCTTAATACCTCAGGAAAAAATAGTAATGGTTCTACCTGATATAGAATTCAAAAGACTTATATTTTAGATCCTATAAGAAATCAAGAAAGGGATCAAGGAAAATACAATCAAAACAAGGAAAACAGAAACATAATCAAGGAAAGTGCAAACAAAATTCTCAAAGAATTCAGGAAAACAATAAAGGAACAAATGGAAAAATAAACTGAAAATTAGAATCCACATAAAAACAAAAACTAGTAATTCAGGAGATTAATAATAAATTTTCAGAAATAACTAACTCAATAAAAGCTCCTAGTAATAAAATTGAATCAATGGAAGACAGAATCATTGAAATAGAGAAAAAATTCCAGGTACTATTTATGTTTTGAGGAATATTTAAAAAAAATGAATGAAGAAAGCCTAAGAGTAGTGTATGATAAGAATCCCAAGACAGAAAGAGAGAAAAAAAGATCATTTTTGAAGATTTGCTGGAGGATTTTATATAATATCATGAAAGATAAGAAGATATCCATCCAAGGAGCTTATGAATCCCATACAGGATAGAGTCCAAAAGAAATTCACCAAGACAGATTTTTCAAAACCAGAGAAAAGATAATCCTTAAATTAAAAAGAACAAAGTAAAACTATTCTATTCACAGGTAACATTATCATAAACACAGAAAATCTCAAAGACTCCTCAAGAAAATTACTGAAACTAATAAAATGATTCAGCAAAGATGCAGGGCACAAGACAAACATACAAAAATTAGTTGGATTCTTCTACACTAATCAAAAAACAGCAACAACAAAAAACTCTAGAGAGGAAATCAGGGAAACAATAGCATTGCCCTAAAGAGATGAATGTTGCCAATCCATCTCATTGGTGATCTTCATCTTTTTCTCTGATTCTCCACTTAATTAAGCATGATGTCCCACTCCAAGGACTGGTCCCTCCTGATAATATGCCTGAAGTACAAGGGAAGTCATCCATCCTGACTTCCAAGGAGCATTCTTGCTGTACTTCTTCCAACATACATTTGTTTGTTCTTTTGGCTGTCCATGGTACTTGTAATAGTATCCTCCAACACTATAGCTCAAATGCATCAATTCTTCTGTGATCTTCATTATTCACTCTCCAACTTTCACTTGCATATAAGATTATTGAAAATACCATGACTTAAGTCTAGCGCACCTTAGTCCTCAAACTGACATCTTTGCTCTTCATCACTTAAAAAAGTTCTTGTGCAACAGACTTGCTCAATGCCATTCCTGATTGCTGCTTCCATAAGTGTTGATGGCTAATCTGAACAAAGTGAAGACTGACAATTTCAATCTTTTCTCCATTTATATGGATATTGTTTATTAGTCCAGTGGTGAGGATTTTTGCTTTCTTTACATTAAGGTGCAATCCATACTGAAAGCTGTGGTCTTTGATCTTCATCAGTAAGTATTTTAAGTCCTCTTCACTTTCCAAAAGCAATGCTGTATCATCTACATATCGCACATTGTTAATGAGTCTTCTTCCAATCCTGATGTCATGTTTTTCTTCATATAACCCAGTTTCTCTGATTATTTGTTCAGTATATAGATTGAGTAAGTATGGTGAAAATATACGACCCTGACACACATCTTCCCTGATTTTAAACCGTTCATTTTTTCCTTGTTCTTTCCAAACAGCAGCCTCTTGTTCTATGTACAGGTTCCTCATGAGCACAGTTAAGTGTTCCAGAATACTTATACTTTGATTGGGTGAGGATGCAAGGACGGGATGGTAACTATGCCAAAGAAATGATAGATGATAGAATGAATGTAAAACTAATGTTCTCCCATGTAGACTATCACAAAAGTCACAATAAAACAGTTATTTTAAAAAAAAAATTATATAAATTGAAGAAACCCTTATCACTAAAGAGTTTTTATGAGGTGGAAGGAATGGTGTGTGAAATACATGTTTATTGTGTAAATCAGGAAACCTGTGGGTCTAGAAAGACCCACAAATGTTTATAATTTTTAAGTTTTCATCAATGATATGTATTTATCAATTTGAAGTTTTAAACATCTGATTTTATACCTGAAATGCTGCCATTGCCTTTTCAGTTTTAACAGTTGATTCAAGAAAAGGTTCAAAAATAGATATTGTCATTGTTCCACTTTCCAGTATTAAATATTGTTGAAAGCGATTATTGAAAGCAAAAAGGGTTAATGCGTAGCCTGCTCTTAAATGAATATCCTATAAATAGGAGACACATGCATTACCTTTAGTTTGCTTAGTTTATCATGTTTGCCTAACATTATAAATCTCGAATTCTTGTTTGCTAAATTATATTCTATTTTTATTTCTGAGCCTTACATTTGACATTATTTGTAAAACAGTTATCAAAGTTACTCCAGAATGTTATTGAACAAAGGCAAAATAAAGAATTAGGTATTATCAGGGAGAAGGAAAACATTTTAACTCTCAAAAGAAAATGTTAGGTTCCTGATATGCAAATGAATACCTTAATGGGAATAGCATTAACTCACATTATTTTGCTTTGACATAGATTTATTTTCACTTCAACATTTCAATGTACAGTTGATAAAAATCTCAGATCTTCCCCTTAAGTAATGTGCTGTGTATGGAATTTCACGCATGTAAGATGATATGTACTGTTCATTAAAATAAACTCATTTATAAAATTAAAAAATAAAAAAATTTCGATTTGTATTCCATCAATTCCCAGCATCATGTTCTTTGCCAATGATTTCAATGCACTTTGGACTTTGTCCTTCAGTGTCATTGGCTCTTGATCATACGCTACCTCTTGAAATGGTTAAACATGGACCGTTTTGGGGGGTAGAGTGATTGCGTATTCCTTTCATTGACTATTTTGCACACAGAACCCTTCAATACTGAGAGTTGAAGCTTGAATTTTTTCTTCAGTTCCCTCAGCTTGATAAATGCTGAGTATGTTCTTCTCTTTTGGTTTTTTAACTTCAGGTCTTTGTATATTTCATTATAATATTTGACTTTGTCTTCTCAAGCTGCCTTTTGAAATTTTCTACTTAGCTCTTTTACCTCTCATTTATTCCACTTGCTTTAGCATCTCTATGCTGGAAAGGAAGTTTCAGAGTCTCATCTGACATCCATTTTGGTCTTCTTTCTTGTCTTCTTAATGACCTTTTACTTTCTTCCTTTATGATGTTCTTGATGTCATCCACAATTCCTGTTGCCTTCAGTCTTTAGTATCTAATGCATCGAATCATTTTTTTCAGATGATCTCTAAATTCATGTGGGATATGTTCAAAGTCATATTTTAGCTCTTGTGGACTTGTTTTAATTTTCCTCAGCTTCAGCCTGAATTTGCATATGAGTAATTGATGGTCTGTTCCAGTCTGGCCCTAGCCTTGTTTTGGCTGATGATATGGAGATTCTCCACCATCTCTTTCCACAGATATAGTCAATTTGATTTCTGTGTATTCCACCTGGTGAGGCCCATGTGTACAGTTGCCTTTTACGTTGTTTAGGAAAGGAATTTGCAGTGAAAAAATTCTATCATGTGATCCCCGGCATTGTTTCTAACTCCAAAGCCATATTTTCCAACTATTGATCTTTCATCGTTGTTTCTAACCTTTGCATTCCAGTCACCAGTAATTATCAATACATCTTGATTGCATGTTTGATCAATTTTACACTGAAGAAGTTGGTAGAATTCTTCAATCTCATCATTACTGGCCGTAGTGGTTCATGCTTAAAAACGGAATAGTAGTGGTATTATCTGATATTCTTTGTAGACGTATCACAGATAGCACTGTTCTTTAAGGCAGATCTTGATATGCCTTTTTTGGTGATTAATTTGCCACCATTCATCCTCAAACATTCCTGGCATAGTAAACCATATGATTGTAAGATTCAAAATGGCTAATACTAGTACATTTCAACACACTAATGCTTATGAAAGTGATATTTATGTGTTTCATTTCATTTTTGACAATTCCAGTTTACATGGATTCTTACGCCATACGTTTCATGTGCTGATTATTAATGGATGTTACAGCTCTTTCTCTTCATTTTGAGTTGTACCCCACCAGCAGATGAAGGTCCTGGAGGCTTTAATCCATTTGCATCATCATGATCAACATTACTTTGAGGAGACAACTCTTCCCTAATTGTATTTTGAGTGCCTTCCAACCTGAAGGGTTCATCTTCCGGCATCATATCTGACAATATTCTGGTGCTCTTCATCATGTTTCAATAGCTAATATTCTGGTGCTGACAGTGTCCCACTGCTATTTATAAGGTTTTTAGTGACTAAATATTCAAAAGTAGTCTGAATTTTCCTCTTCCTAGTCTGTGTGTGTTTGGAAGCTCAGGTGAAACCTATCTAATTGTGGGTGAGCTTCCTGGTATTTAAAATACCATAAAATACATAACTTACAACAACATCCAAGCTACCACAGTACAACAAACTGACAAACAAGTGCTGATTCCAACTCATAGTGAACCTGTGTAGGGTTTCTGCCTATGTAACTCTTTATGGGAGCAGAAAGCCTCATCTTTCTCCAGCACAGCAGTTGGTGGACTTGACCTTCTGACCTTGCTGTTAGCACCCCAGCAAGTAACTCACTACATACACCACCAAGATGCCTTCTTCTGGGGATATACCCAGATATATTATGATTATAATGGCATATATTTCTATGTATGTATTTGCAAATGCTGTATGTATATTTATATATGTAATGTAGCATATAGGAGGTACAGTCAATGAAATTACTAAAATATCAGGAATAAACCATTGGAAATGAAGGCTGAGTATCATAATCTTGGAGGACCAATGGGTAAATTGGCAAAACATGATTCATAAAGATAATGTTCTAACATTATTTGGTGAGAAGCATCTTAAAAGCTTGTAAGCAGCCATCTAAGAAGCAATTATTGATCTTTTCACACCTTTAGCAAAGAACTGACCACTCTGTCAAAAACCACAATAGAAAGTTCTGGGTATAATTGGTAAAAAAGGGTAGAAAATGTTAAAAAAACAAAAACAAAAACAAAAAAACTGACTTACGCTCTCTTATGCAAAAGAAACTACAGAAATCCCTGATGCTATTGACCTGAGACATTTTGCTTGAAACTAAAAATACTGCCTGAGATCACTTTTCAGCCAAAAAATAGAAGATATTATAAAACAAACAGTCACAACTGTGAAGAACATGATACTTAAGACAATCAATTACATGAGACAAAAAGGACAACATTTGCCCCAAACTGAAGATGAGAAGCAAGAAGAAACCAGATGAATGGAAGAAACCAGGAAGGGAATAGAGTGCTCACACACTTATCATTGCAACCAGTGTAATGGAAAAATTGCATATCAACTATTGATTGGGAAATTGATTTATTTACTATATGAACTTTCACTTAAAACACAATAAAATGTGAAAAAAACAAAACAAAAAACACCAAAAGGACTTTCTGTGAGTAGGTAAGATTGTGGATGGAGACTGTATGACAGAAGTGAAGAGAACAGCTGAAAGATTCTGACTTGGACCACAGAGTAATCGTTCATCTTCTGAAACTAAATGGAAGAAAATGAGAATAGCATAGTAATATATGAATAATAATATCTATATACACGGGTAGGAAGCTCTGGTAACTTAGTGGGTTATGTTTTGGACTTCTAACCACAAAGTTAGCAGTTAAAATGCAAGATTTACAGCTTCAGAAACCTTATACAGGATTACTATGTAAGTCTGTAACAACCCAATGATATAATAGCAGTAACATATATGTAAGTTGGTGGTGGTATTAAGTTAAGGATATACTTGTTTGTGGACCTTGACTTTCTTGGTAAACTAAGAGGTAATTCTATCTGGGTAGATTATGGAGCTTGATGCTTGGGTTGAGAATTGTGTAAAGTTGTTCAATCTCCAAACCTAGACACTGACTTTGAGGCTATACATTTTCTCTTTCAAACAGGTAATTGTATTATATGTTCAAAGCACCTTGCTCTCTCTTTTGATTGAACATAATCTTTTCTTTTTCCTTCAAAATTACTAAAATCAACTTCTAAAGGGTTCTTCCACATCTATTGTAAGCACTTTTCAGTTCATTCTTTATTCTGTAAGCAAAGGTTCATAGGTTTTCAAAAACAAGTCTCTGAGAAACTTCCTACCATTCTTACCACTTTGAAAAAGCCAAAACAAAACAAATTACAGAATAGTATACTTAGTCCTATAGTGTATCTTGCCTCTCTCCATTTTCATTTGCTTATTTTTTTCCCCTAAGATCCAGCCAGACTATAAATTCAGTTTCATGAGTGCACCAAGGTTGCTCTATCTCTTAGGAGCCTTTATAGATGCTTCCTTTCAGAGTGAAAAGATCCCAATATATCATACTTCAAGAAAAATTTCCACTTTCCTTCCAATTTCAATGTAATACCATTTGTTTTGTTTTGTTTAAAAAGAGCTTTTCTGTCCTCATACAGTTAAATTAAAATCTGATAAATCTATATTTGCATGACAAAATGTATGGTAGTTCTTATCTCATCTAAAAGAAAAATATATTGTCTCCTCTTTAAGTTAGCAAAGTGCTCTCGCTTTGGTTTCGATGCATAGTGACCCTGCGTAGGGTTTCTGATGAGTTACTGGTTGAGTTTGAATTACCAGGTTTGTAGTTAGTGTTCCAGTATTTATTCTATATCGCCACACCAGTATTCCTGTTGATTAGCATATTGATTGACTGAAAAATAGATGAATGTCAAAATTCACTGTAATTCACAAATCAATATTTTATTTGTATGGCAAAGTTTAGTTTGCATGCCTTTTTATTATGTATAAGTACACTTCCTTTTCCTGTTTATTCCATGAGAGAGGAAGAATTAGGATTATGCAGGAATAATCATTTATAGAATACTGGGCACAGAATGAACAAAGATGCTAGTGGGGGTAGTTCAGATAACATACCTTGAATTTGAAGCTGCACAGGGGAAAGGTAAGATCAAGGGAGTTAATTACCAGGGAGACAATTTGGGATCCAATCACTGTGCTTCTCAATGTGACAAAAAAAAAAAAGTTGTATTTGGGATAACCATGGTCAAGAAATAAAATACTAAAGTTGAACTCTGAGAATGAGGTATAGTAGTCATAAATTTTACATTTTCTGACTTCTGGAATATTAAATTCACTGTCTTCCTTTCTTTTGTTGTTAGACTCTCAGAGTCCAGCATTGCAAATACTAACTGGAAGTTTAGGAGTCTTGTGTGTAGTCTTGATGGCAACTGTAGGTTTCCTAGTTGCAAACTGTAAGTAATTACCACAATAATTCCTTTTCATTACATCCATAATATCAGCAACACTATATATTTCTATGATTTGCTACAGAGACTAAATTTTCACCTTGTCTCAGTTTTCTCCTAAATAGTACTAATCACTGTCATGCTTTTTTGTCACAGTATTTGCTAACAAAGAAGAACTCAATAAGAAAATATCACTTGTTTCTACCCTATCTTCCACGAATGGTGAGTATTAACTCTAACCATACACTCCTACTGCCTGTCCTTTTTAGGGCTAAAGGTTATATCTTCCTCAAATTCACAAAATTTTAATGGATCATGGTAGGAAAATGTAGCTTCCTTTGTCAGGGAAATATTGATAAATAAAACAATTGACATAGGAGAAAATGCAAAGATTAAAATTTCTGTAAACAAGGTATTTTATATTATTTTTGATTTAATATTCTGAGGATAATATAGGATTTTGAATATACTGTATGCCCAACATATGCTGGTGATATTGATGGTGTTTTGTTTACTTTGTTTTTGTTTTAATCTATTCATTAGTTTTAGGAGTCCTGGTGTGGCACTGTAGGATAAGCACTGGACTACTAACCTTAGGTCAGTTGTTCAAACCCCCCAGCCACTCAGCGGGAGAAGGATGAAATTTTCTGTTCTGCCAAGATTTACAGCCCTTTGCGTCAGATCCTACTGGACAGACTTAACAACAATGCATAGTTTTCAAATAAAAATCAACTGCATAGAAAATCACTTGGAAAATAAAAATTAAAATCACAATGAATTTAATTGGTTAAGATTTGAAAGAAAAAAAAGACAATTCCAAGTTTTCCTTAGGATGTGGAGCAACTGGTGTTCTAACACATACCCAGCGATGTAGGTCTTAGACAATCAGGATCAGTGAAGATAAGTGTACACAAACTGTTGTCCATGTTGTTCATGGACACTTTCCATAACTCAGAAGTAAATGTAATGGTCATATAAATAGACTAAGTAAACCTACTAGTCTCTAAAGTGAATTAAAGGAGAAGGTATAAGAGAATATTAGATAGGATATATTTTTTAAATAATGGTTTATAGTATGGTGGTTGTTGGTTATGTGCCATGGAGTAGGTCCCGACTCATAGTGACCCTGCACAGAGTTTCCGAGGCTATAAATCTTTATTGGAGTAGAAAGCCTAATCTTTCTCCTGAGTAACAGCTAGTAGTTTTGACCTGCTGACCTTATGGTTCGCAGCCTGATTCGTAACCATTATGCTACCAGAGCTCCTTTTTATAAGTATTTGTTGTTGTTGTTAAGTGCCATCAAGTCGATCTGAACCATAGCGATCCTGTATAGGGTTTCCAAGGAACACCTGGAGAGCTTGAACCACTGAACTTGCAATTCAAATGACTTTGCAGTCTACCACATTAGCCCACAGAGCCACACCAGGACTCCTTTTTATAAGTACAGATTAGCCAAAATATCAAAGCCATTGCCATTGAGTCAATGCTAACTCATAGTGACCCTGTAAAGCAAAAGAAAGCGGCCTCGTGGGAGTTTCAATTGTGAATCCTTACAAAATCAGAATGCTAAATTGTTTTCCTGTGGAGCAGCTGATGAGCTTAGACCAACCATGCCAATTAAAACAGCTCCTTTCTTAGCAAAACTAGAAGAAAACAGTTGAATGATTGTCTTCAAAATTCTTAGAGAAATAATAAGTAAATATCTATCTGGTCATTTAAGCCCAACTCAACTGTCAGTTATTAATAGTGATGAAATGAAAACATTTTAGGAGAGAAATTGAGAAAATGTACCTCTTGTGAACTGCATTCCTTCAGAGAGAAGTAAAATCCTGAGAGCATGCAAAAGGAAAACTATAAGCATATGGTACGTCTAAGCAAGTTATGCGGGAGAAACGTGAGGAATTCTGCTCCCGTAAAGATGTACCCTCGGAAACCCTATACAGGGTCACTAGGAGTTGGAACCGACTCCACGGCACACCACCACCAAGCAAGTTATGGAGTCCTGGTGTAATGCTGTAGGATAAGCACTGGACCGATGTTTGGATTGAACCATAAGGTTGGCAGTTCAAACTCACCAGCCACCCCTTAGAAACCCTATACAGGCTCATTATGAGTCAGAACCGACTTCAATGACATTTAGCAACAACAAAAGTAAAGCAAGCTTTAAGGAGCCCTGGTAGTGTACTGAATTATGAGCTGGACAGCTCTTCACAAGGACAGTAGTTTGAGTCTACCAGTCACTCTTTGGGAAAAATTTTTCTGCTTCCATAAAGATTTACAACCACAGCAACTCTATACAGAATCATTATGAGTTGAAACTTGTTCTGTGGCACACAACCACCACCACCATTAAACCATTTATGGTGGTGGTGGTGGTAGTGTACTATGGAGTCGGCTCTGACTCATAGCGAACCTGTATAGGGTTCTCAAGGCTGAAAATCTTTACGGGAGCAGAAAGTCTCATCTTTCTCCCACAGAACTACTGGTAGTTTCGAACCAGCTGACCTTGAGGTCAGCAGCCCGACTCATATCCACTATACTACCAGAGCAATTTTAAATGCTAGTTTCCATTTTAAGCTGCTGTCTAGTCAGCCTGACTCATGACAATCCATGTACAGTAAAACAAAACACAGCCTAGTCCCAGACCCCCTGTGATCAATTGCAAGTTGGGGCATAACTGTGTCCAAATAGGTGGCTAAACTGAAAAAACAAAACAAAACATAAAAAGATTGAATGAAAGGGAAATCATTGTAGGAACTTTTATAAATGTATTGTTTGTTAAAAGAACAGAAGTATCAACTTTTTGAGTTTTAGAATTTTCTGACGTTTAAGAGCATTTTAAAAACCAATATAACTTTCATTTAAATTTTAAAAATATATTAAAGGTAAATTTGTCCAAATGTACCAGGAATAGAGGAGAATACAAAACTGAAAAGAAAGCTACGTTAAGCTGATGGAACTAAATGCAAAGGAGCTTGTCAATAGCACAATAAACACCAAAAGGGTTTCTGCAACAGATGGTCAAAGCTATCATTAGGTGAAAGCTGTATGAGATTAGAAGATTTTCTTTGAACAATTCATAGTGAATGTGTTGTTAATTCCCATGGACTGGATTCCAACTCTTGATGACATCATGGGTTACAGTATAGAAGGCTCCCTTGTGTTTTTTGTTTTGTTTTGTTTCATTTTAGAGTAATCTTAATGAAAGTACTTCACTAGGCCTATTCTTCAGAGGTGATCGTGGGTGAGTTTAATCTACCAATATTTCGGTGAGCAGTTGAATACAAACAGTTTGTGTCACCAAGGAACCGTTCATAGAAACTATAGAAATAGTGGATTCTATGTATCTCTAATGCTCTGGATTGCAAGGTCAGTTTGAACTGCAAGGTCGGCAGTTCAAACCCACCAGCTGCTCCTTGGAAACCCTATACAGGGTCCCTATGGGTCAGAACCGATTAGGTGTCACTTGACAACAACCTATTAAATGTACAAAATGTCACCATCTGAAATTGACATCAACAAAAGATAAGAATTCTTCCCAACTCAGCCTACTGGATTCACTACTTGTGGTCTACTATCTATGGACTATTATATGTTTAAAATAATGTTACTATTTTTCAAAAACAATTGCAAGAAATATTTCTTAAAAGAAATCATCAGGTCAAACATAGTGGGTGGGGAGAAGGCCCATTGACTGAGAGACATAGACTTGAAGAAGTGACAGATGATTCGATCCTGAATACTAATCTATTCCATGACAATGTGTTCTGTGCATATTATACCAGCTATATTAATTGAATCAAGCACCACAAATTAGGTAGTTTTAAACAACAGAAATTCATTTTATTCTAATTCTGAACCTATAAATTTGAATTCAGGGTCTTGGCAGCATCATGATGTTGTTGTTAAGTGCCATCAAGTTGATTCAAACTCATAGCAACTATGTGTACAACAGAATGAAACACCACCCAGGCCTAAGCCATCCTCACATTTATTATGATTGAGCCCATTGTTACTACCATAGTGTCAATCTATCTGATTGGGTTTCTTCCTTTTTCACTGACCTCCCACTTTACCAAGCACGATGTGATGCTATAGGATAAGCACTAGATCACAAGGTCAGTTTGAACTGCAAGGCTGGCACTTTGAACTCACCAGCTGCTCCTCAGAAACTTTAAACACAGTTGCTATGTGTTGGAACCAACTTGATGGAACTTAACAATAACAACAATGTCCTTCTCAGGGATTCATCCCTTCTTATAATATGTCTAAAGTATGAGAGTTGAAGTCTCACCATCCATTCTTCTAAGGAACATTCTGGCTGTAATTATTTCAATGTAGATTTGATTATTCTTTTGGAGTTCATGGTACTTTAAGTATTCCTAGCTAACACTATAACTTGAAAGCATCATTTTCTTTACGTTCTCCCAATGGTCTAACTCAAAAACTATTGAAAATGACCACAATTTAGTCCTTCTAGAAAGACAAAACTACTATTTTGACATGATATGAATTGAGGGGCTCCAATTTCTTTATGGAAGGACTAACCCAATGTCACTGAGTCGATTCTGACTCACAGCAACCCGATGTAGGGTTTCTGATATTGTAATTCTTCATGGGAGCAGACAGATTCATATATCTCCTTTGGTGTGTCTGACGGATTTGAGGTACTGCTAACAGCCCTTACAGTCAGAAAACCAATGCTAAACACACTGCAACACCAGGCTTCCCTCAGGGAATGGCTGAAGAGATGGAAACAGCATCTGCAGTAGTATAGAGATCTAGATGGAGGATATATTGATAAGCAACATCTTCACATCTTGATATTTTGTTTAATAAAGGTTTCAATGATTTTATAAATTGTGCTTTATAACTTGCTTGCATATTTTTGAATGTTGTCCAATTTGGAAATTAGGTTTTCTATGTTAGGTTAATGAGGCCATATCAGTAGATTGTGTCTTAAAAATAATTAGTTCAGAGGTATAAAAGAACAATATTAGATACAGAGAGGCAAGTACACAGGCCAAGATTCCTGCCACATGGAAATCATCAAAGATCAAGGAATAGTACATCTCCAGAAACTGAAAGACATCTTCCCCCTGAGACAGATAACAGAAATATCACTTTTCTGTACAGCTTGCTCCCTGAATTCAGACTTCTAATCTCTAAAACCCTGAGAAAGTAAATTTCTGTCCATTACGTCATCTGCTTTGGTATTTTTGTTACAGCAACACTAAAAATCTAAGACACCCACAAATCAGTAAGGACAGAGGTAACTACTCTACAAGAAATGATGAATATATTCACTAGCTCACTGGACAAAACAAATCAAAGTAGACCCTCCATACTAGATACAAAATTATTTGCCAGGGCATTAAAAATATAATACAAAGGGGTTCTACAACTTGCGCAGTGAAATAGGCCTCTTGTGGAGGCTTTGCAGTGTGTGCGACCTTAGGTGACATACTGAGCCCCATTGAGAGCCTTATCAGGTGGACATTCCCACCAGAAAGGACAAACAGACCAGCCTGGAACAGCTAGATCAACAGAAGATACATATTCAAAGGAAGATCATCAGGAAAAACACAAAACACAAATGGCAGTATGATTGGCTAGAATAAGCAAGCTGTTTACTGGGAAGCCATCAATGCAAGCAATCAAGTCCCTTCAGGACAAATCCCCGTCTAAGACTGAAATTCAAAGGGAACACATGAGGAGGTATGCAAGCATGCTAGTGACCACATTGGTCTACTCTGAGTGGAAGAGGGGGAAAGGCAGAAATGAAGATATGGGCTTGGTTCAACCATGTTTCATAGACTCCTATTGACCTGAAGATGAGACAGAGAAGAGGAAGAGCTGGTGGGTCCAAAGTGTACTGAGACCTGGGGACACCTGAGCCCATGGACAAGGACAAAGCCACAGAGGGCTAGAGCTGAGAGTGAAACATCCAGCTGATATGAAGTGAGGGGAGAAGCACAAGAACAAATAGAAAATAGATAGTACCCATTTGACCTAGCCTAGATGGCTTGATAATGAGAACTCGACTAGAAGACGACAAAAACAAAAACAAAAATTTTTTTTTTGATAAAGGAAATGAGGGTACATTGCTACAATTTGATGACCTTGACCTATACTCGTGGAGATAGTAACTCTAAATACCAACAGAGAGGGAAGAAGTCTTCACATCAATTACCAACGCTATCCCCTTTGTACACAGGGTAGATAGGGACGGGCAACTTAGACATTGGCTACCTAAAATGAGGGGACAATAAAAACACTAAGTGACTGGCTTACAAAGCTTCAAGAGGGAGTTTAAGAGTGTGTGAAGGAAGATAGAGTCCCCATTAGTTTTCATCTTGTCTAGATGGATCTAGTTAAAGGAGATGGAGATAAGATTCTTATCATTCAATAGTGAGTAATTGTTATCATGACTAATTGAGACTGTCACAATTGTAAGGGTAAAAGTTTTGTAAAAAAAAAATGGGAGAGTTGTTAATGTTACAGTCCAGAAACAGAGGACCCTAGGACCATCAAAGTAGAAGAGCACAAACAGAATGCGGGACCTTATCCAGAGGAGCAGCGACACCAGAGATGGAGGCAGAGAGAGGGATGTGGAGAGAGGGAGCAACTGGGGACTCTAAATTCATGGAGAGAGAGGAACTGAGAGCTGGAGGCCAGGAAGCAGATTTGCAGAATATTTTGGTAGGTTAAATTATTATATAAGCATGAGTATTAAAAAAAAAAAAGAGAGCTAAAGTGAATAGAGAGAAATACTGTTAACTGATGGTACAATGATATAATCATTGTAATGAAACAAAGTATATGATTTGTTGAATGTAAAACTGGTGATGTGCCCTGTAAACTTTCTCTCAATTCACAGTAAACACACACACACACACACACACACACACACACACACATATATATATATATAATAAAAAATAATTTTTATCAGAAAATGAAAAAGAATAAATGACTTACATACTGTGGAAATGACAAAGGGTTCACTAAGACACAAAAATAAGACAAAATCATATAGAAAAGATATGACTTCATTAAAATTTTTGAAATCTCTGTTTGAAAGAACAAGTCAAACATAACAGCAAAACCAAAGACAAGACATGGCTTGAGAAAAAAATTAATGGATATAATAAGCAAAATACAGCATGCAGAATAGTTGAATAAAGAGGAAAAAGAGGGGGGAAAGTATTAAACACAGGCAGGTGAAGAAAAGGAGAAAAATAGCCTGTAGTCTGTGGGTGGGGACAAAAAGTCATGAATGAGAAACCATAAAAGTTTAAATTCAAGGTACAATTAATGTATGAAAAGATGGTCATTTTTGCTAACAGTTGGAAAATACTTTTATTATATGTTGTTATTGTTAAGTGCCACTGTGCTGGTTCTGACTCATAGTGACTCTGTGTAGGGTTTCTGAGGAGTGGTTTATGGTTTAAACTGCCAGTGCTGTGGTTAGCAATCCATTGCTTATTCTACAGTGCCAAACTGGGACCCTATTATATAGTGGTATGGTGGTTATGTGCTGTGGAGTCGGTTCCGACTCATAGTGACCCTGAACAGGGGTTTTGAGGCTATATATCTTTATGGGAACAGAAAGCCTCATCTTTTTCCCACAGAATAGCTGTTGGTAAAAAGTAATAATAACAAAATCAAACAGAAGTCTTAGCAATTTATCCTTCTATACAAATGATCACTATTTATGTTAAAGAGATTCTTATTGTGATTCAAGAGAAAATATAAAAATGTTTATTATGGATTTCTTATAATAAGATAAAGCATTAAAAACATAACAACCAAACTTCATTTGGGTAACCTGTGGTATATTCATATAATGCCATGTTATACAAATATTAACATTGCTTTCTTGATCTACCATCTTCACATGTAGTGTTGTTGTTGTTAAGTGCTGTTAGCTGTAGTTCTAGCAACCCTGTTTATGGTTTCCAAGGTGAAGCTGGTAGGATTGGACTGCAGACCTTGTGGTTTACAGTTCAGTGCTGATCTTACAGCGCCATACCATAATAATCCATGCAAAAGGTATGTTGAATGAAAGATGCTGCTATCATCACCATACATCCATATATGTATGTTGTTGTTGTTGTTATGTGCCATAGAGTCGGTTTCGACTCATAGCAACCCTGTACAGTGTTTCTGAGGCTGTAAACCTTTACCGGAGCAGAAAGCCTCATCTTTCTGCTGGTAGTTTTGAACCGCTGACCTTGAGGTTCACAGCCCAATTCATAGCCACTACGCTACCCTTTTAATGAACTGATTCACTAAAATATGCATTTTAATATCGCAGGGTCACTATGAGTCGGAGCCGACTCCATGGTACTTAACAAAAACAACAACATACACAATAAGGAAGACTGTAGAAGAATTGATGCTTTTGAGTTGTGGTGTTGGAGGAGAATATTGAAAGTGCTATGGACTGCCAAAACAAGCAATAGAGTTGTTTTGGAAGAAGTGCAACCAGAGTGCTCCTTGGAGACAAGGCTGGCCAAACTTCTCTCATACTTCGGACATGTTGTCAGGCGGGACCAGTTTCTGGAGAAGGATATAATGCTGTAAGGGGGAGGGATAGAGATAAAGAAGAAGACCCCCAATGAGATGGGTTGGCCAAGTGGCAGCATGGATGGACTCAAGCGTGGCAAAGGTAGTGAGGTTGGCCCAGGATCATGCAGTGTTTCGTTCTGCTGTGAATAGGGTCGCTATGAGTCGGTACCAACTCGATGGCAACTAACAACAACAGCATACATATATGGAGTCCTGGTGTGATGCTGTAGGATATGTGTGCATGTGATTGATTATATCTTCTATAGCTTGACGGGGAAGAAACACCAACTTATTTTCTCAGAGAAGGAAAAATAATCATCTTTATCAGGACAAAATTCTCTTCAACACTGTTTTTAATGACTTTAGAAATATTGGAAGAAAATGTGTAATTTTAAAGCACTTATTAAATATTTGGACCATGAATTTATATAACTGTTATATAACTTATGTAACGATTATATAACTTATATAACTGCTGACAGTATTTAAAATTTATTTAAAATTATAATAGATATCACCAACATTACAGGAATAATTTGCTAATTACTTTTTGTGGTGCCATGGGTTAATGCGTTGGACTGCAAGGTCAGTTTGAACCGCAAGATGGGATTGAACCGCAAAGTCAGTGGTTCAAGCTCACTAACTGCTCCTCAAAAACTCTATACAGGGTTTCTATGAGTCGGAACCAACTTGTTGGCACTTAACAACAACAAATGACATATTTTTTTTAAAATCTGTTTAAATATACATATATATTTTTAATCACATGAAATACATTTGTAACATTATTTTAATTATATCTTTCCAATGAGAGTAGTTTTATAAAAATTCTAAAACTAAAAGTTTTTTAAATGACAAGTATTAATTGTTGGTTAGCTATGCATTTTGTAAAGATGGCTCAGAAATGCTACAAAACTCTTAAGTTTTATTTTCTGCTTATTATCCATATGTATTGCATCTTTCAAAATTTAGTAATTGGGTTAATAATCATTCACAATATAAAATACAATGTTAATGTGATTACCTTTCCTAGAATGTTCCCGCAATATTTCTTTAGACCACTGGATTGGATTCAGAAATAGTTATTATCATCACTTCATTGAACCCAAAACTTGGTCTGAAAGCCATGCTGCCTGTAAAGAACTAAATTCCCATCTTGTGAAGACAGATAAGAAGGAAAAGCTGGTAGGGAAGACTCTTCTTCTTTAATTATATATGATAACTATATTTGGTTTGAAAACATACGTGATTAATACCATAGTTTGGAGTTTGGGAAACTTTGAAGATTATTAACAGAGTGTGATGTTTCCTTACTTTGATTTGACCCTGTTAGAAAAGAAAATAGAGAAATGCAATCATTGGAATAGTTAATGCCATAAGCTAGCCAAACCAATAACTGACGTAACTAGAGAAACAGCTTATTTAAACTAAGGGGACATGTATGAATCCTTGGAAGTACTTTTGCCATCAGCCCTTGATTTAGGAAGGAGTCGATTAAACACATTTTGGGTGTATGGTTTTGTTTTGTTTTTCCATAATAGGATATCTTGACATTGTTTGGAATGGAAGGATGGATAGGTCTCCAAAGGATTAGAACTGATGGGCCCTGGCTATGGGAAGATGGCACACAAGTTAACCACAGCCTGTAAGTAATGTGTTTGGAAAACTAAACTTTTCTAAGAGTTTGTGAGAGTTTGTTTCGGGAGTTACCTTTATAGGGCACAGAAAGAGACTGCAAGAAAAGAAAAAAAATTACAGTATGTGAAAACCCATGTGTAGGAAAAAATGGAAGGGGATTCGATGGCTGCAATCATGGGTTGAAACATAACAACAATTGTAAAAACAGAGCAGGACCAGGCAGTGTTTCCTTCTGTTGTGCATAGGGTCCCTGTGAGTTGGAACTGACTCACGGGTATCTAATAACAACACCATTTTTCACTTTGAACTAATGCCACTTAGAGGTCATTTGCATTGCTATCACTAATGGAGAATGAGGATCAGTTTGTTCATAGTTTTAGGTAAGCTTGCAAATTATATGAACTATATAAATCTCTATAATATTCTTTTAATTTCTTTATCTCATAATTTTAATTGAATAAACACGATGCTAGCCACTGCCTAGCATTTTATGTTCAATATGTTTTATAATTCATGGCCATCAAATGTTGAGGAGTTCTGTTTTGTTTTGTTTCTTTGCCGTATTACTCTATTTTTTATTTTTGTTTATTCTTGTTGGCAATTTTATGGGTGAGATAAAACCAGCATTTTCAGACACAACATTTTTCTTAATTTTTTTCATTTTTATTTTAACAGACTAACATTTTCTGTGAAGGAAAAACATAGATGTGCATATGTAAGAGGGATATATATTTACTCTGACAAATGTTTATCTGGAAAAAGTTATGTCTGTGAGCTTCGAAAATAGCAGCAATTGTTCCATGAACACATGTTGTTACTGAATCTAACTAATAAATATTTACAAATCATTGGTTATTTGTTGGTTTTATAATTTTTATAAAATGTTCAATAATTTTTAATGTAATGAATCCAGAATGTTATTTAAATTCTTAAGGGTTTAAATTGTAAATAAATAAAAAAAAAAAATACTGATTTTGTGAGTACTTATCTTCCCCATCACAGTTCAAATTAATATTAATTCATTAAAAACAAAGCTAAAAAATACCTTTGATGTGCTAAAACACTTTGGAAAGACTTAGTGATAAAAATAAATATGGCTTCTCCATAAATCAGTGTCTTGCTTAAAATAGATAAAATTTTAAATTGTCCAAGGGTTATATTGAAGGGGTTATTAATAGAAATGAGGACAGATTTCTGGAACAGACTAGGAAGATCTAGGAATTTAGAGACTAGCAAAAGTGTGATGCCATTAGCACCTGTCTGTGTTATCTAATGTTGCTATAAGAGAAACACCACAAGTGGGTGGTGTGGCACTATGAGCTAATACGTCAGACTGCAAAGTCATTTGAAATGCTAGGTCAGTGGTTCAAGCTCACCAGCTGCTCCTTGGAAACCCTATATAGGGTCGCTATGGGTCGGAACCAACTCAACGGCACTTAACAACAACAACAATCTATTCTCTCACAGTTCAAAATCAGAATCCTGACTCTTGAACAAGGCTTTCTTTTCACGTACTCTGGGGAAAGGTCCTTGTCTCCTTTCAACATCTGCAAATTCAGTATTCCTTGGGAATCTGCATACATCTTGGCATCAATCTTCTCATGAATCTAGGGACTTCACCGTTCAGGAACCCCAGATCCAAAGGACTCATTTAAATCCTGAATCTTTTATCTTGGTGGTAGTAGGTCTCTCTGAGCTCAGTTCACTTCTCTCTCCTGTCATATCTCAAAAAAGATTGACTGAAGATCCAACCTAACCCTGTAGATTACATCTGACCTCATTCATATTCTAAAAGGGAGGATTTAAAACATCAGATCTGGGCTCATCGCATCAAATCATATCATGGAGTTGACTGTATTATATTAGATCTCATCATGGAAGCGATAACTGCATCTTAATGGGTAAACCTCTGAGAATCTTGGCCCACTCAAGGTAACACAAACCCCATCTCTCAAACGATCCGTAATAAAAACTAAATCAATCCCACTGCTATTAAGTTGAATCAGACTCAAAGCAACCCTATATAGGGTTTCCGAAACTGCAAATCTTTATGGGTATAGACAACGTCATCTTTCTCTGGTGGATTTGAACTACTAGACTTGTGGTTGGCAAGATAATACCTAACCCACAGTGCTTTTGTTGTTTTTAAGTACCATTGAGTCAGTTCCCACTCATAGTGACCTTGTATAGAGTTTCTGAGGAGGAACTGGCAGGCTTGAACTCCAACTTTGCAAATAACTGTCCAGAGCTTATCTAACATTGCCACACCAGGACTCCATAACTCACAGCACATTGTTGTTGTTAACCATTGAGTTAGTTCTAATTCACAGCAACAGTGTATAGGTTTTCTGAGGAGTTGCTGGCTGGTGAGCCTGAACCTCCAACTTTGTGATTCAGACTGACATTGCAGTCCAGTATATTAACCTGCAGCGCAACACCAAGACTCCTTAGTCAGTGGTAGATTGAAGTTAATCACACTATGTCTAGAAAAATCATCTTTGCACAACTCTTTTCAATTTAGCCTTTAGTGACCACATGTTAATAATCTAAAATTGGTCATGGTGTTCTGTTTGTGGTAATGGGATAGTCTTATTCTTAAAGAATGTCATGGGAAATATGTAAACTTGTGGTTTCCACAGTTCAGAATTCAGCCTTATTAAGAAAATCTGCTTGAGACAATAAATCATTTAAGTTGTTGTTATTAGATGCCATTAAGTCTGTAATGACTCATAGCACCACAGAACGAAACACTGCCCGATCCTGGGCCAACTTCACTACTGTTGCCACGCTTGAGTCCATTGATGCTGCAATTGGCCAATCCATCTCGTTAGGGGGCTTTCTCTTTTTCTCTGACCCTCCATCTTAGCAAAAATGATATCCTTCTACAGTGACTGGTCATTCCTGACAATATGTCCAAAGTATGAGAGATAAAGTTTGGCCATCCTGGCCTCCAAGGAGCACTCTAGTTGCACTTCTAAAATGGATCTATTGGTTCTTTTGGCAGCCCATGGCACTTTGAATATTCTCCTCCAACACCATAGCTCAAAAGCATCAATTCTTCTACATTCTTCCTTATTTACTGTCCAGTTTTCGCATGCATATGAGGTTATTGAAAACACCATGGCTTGGGTCAGGTACACTTTAGTCCTCAAGCTGACATCTTTGCTCTTCAACACTTTAAAAAGGTCTTGTGCAGCAGATTTGCCTAATGCAATAGGTCATTTGATTTCTTGACTGCTGCTTCAATGAGGGTTGATAGTTGATCCAGGAAAAATGAAGTCCTTGACAACTTTAATCTTTTGTCCATTGATAAGAATGCTGTTTACTGGTCCAGTGGTGATGATTTTTGTTTTCTTTAAATTGAGATGTAACCCATACTGAAGACTGTGCTCTTTGAACTTCATCAGTAAATGTTTTAAGTCCTCTTCACTTTCAGCAAGCAAGGTTGTATCATCTTCATATTGCAGGTTGTTAATGAGTTTTCCTCCAATCTGATGCCACATTTTTCTTCATATAATCCAGTTTCTTAGATTATTTGCTCAGCATACAGGTTGAATAATTATGGTGAAAGAATACAACCTTGTCTCACACCTTTCTTAATTTTAAACCATTCAGTGTTCACATGTTTTGTTCAAACTGCCTCTTGGTCCATGTACAGATTCCTCATGAGCACAATTAAGTGTTTTTGAATACTCATACTTCGCAATGTTGTCCATAGCTTGTCATGATCCACATAATGGAAAGCCTTCGAGTAGTCAATAAAGCACAGGTAAACAGCTTTCTGATAGTCTCTGCTTTTAGCAAATATCCATTGGACATCAGCAATGATACCCCTCATTCCACCGCCTCTTCTGCATCTGGCTTGAACCTTTGGAATTTCTCTGTCAATGTATGCTTGCAACTGTTTCTGTATTACCTTTAGTAAAACTTTACTCACATGGAATATCAAAGAGATTGTCTGATGATTTCTGCATTCATCTGGGTCACCTCTCTTTGGAATGGACACAAATAAGGATCTCTTTCAATCACTCAGCCAGATAGTTGTCTTCCAAATTTCTTGGCAGAGATGAGTGAGTGCCTCCTGTGTCACCTCACTTTTTTGAAAGATTTTAATTTGTATTCCATCAATTCCTGGTGCCTTGTTCTTTGCCAATTCCTTCAATGCACCTTGGACTTCCTACTTCAGTATCATTGGCTCTTGATCACATGCTACCTCTTGAAATGGTTGAACATTAACCATTTCCTTTTGGTACAGTGTCTCTGTGTATTCCTCCCATCTTCTCTTGAACTACTATTCCAAATCAAATAGGTAGATTGCAGTAAAGACAAACATATATATATATATATATATATATTTGTTGTTAAGTGCCATTGAATAGGTTTCATCTCATAGAGATCTTGTATAAGGTTTCTGAGGAACAACTGGTGGGTTTGAACTACCAACCTTGTTGTTTGAAGTCCAGTGATGATCCTACAGCACTACACCAGAAGTCTAGGAATGAATTTAGTTAATAAAACCAGCAAGGGATAATTGTTCAACTAAGTGGGGCTGTGGCCTAATGTGTCAAACTGCAGTCATTTGAACTGCAAGGTTGGTGGCTCAATTTCACCACTGCTCCTTGGAAACCCTATACAGGGTCACTATGGGTTGGAATCAACTCAACAGCCCTTAACAACAACAATTATGAACAATGAGCAGTTTTGGTAAAGGAAGAAATTTTACAAACCAATAGCTCCATTGCCTCTAAGACTTTCCTCAAAATATATGTTTTATTTCCCATATATTCTTGTTCTTATTCTTAAGTGCCATCGAGTGGATGCCTATTTATAGTGACCCTGTATAGGGTCTTTTTTGATCTAGCCTTGTTTTTGAAAGTGCCTGTTTATGCCAAAACTACTTATTGTTCATGATTACTGAATAACAAAAGACACAAAGGAATGGTTAGTAAAACAATGATCCCTTGCTGACTTTATTAAGTCATTTGATTCCTAGAGTCCTACCTTCCCAGGGAGTAGGTAGTTATATTTATTGCATTGTTATAGTAATAAGGAACCCTTGTGGCACTGTAATATAGGCAATTAACTGCTACCACAAGGTTGGCAGTTCAAACCCACCACAGTTCTGATCCTGTAAGGATTTATAGACTCAAAAACTCTATGTAGGCTTGCTATGAGTGGGAAATGACCTGATGACAAGTGGATTGTTTGGATTGCAATTATTTAAATGTTTCTATAAAAAATTATTCATTGTTACTAACTATATCTTAAGAGATCACCTGTTTCTTTTTAACAAATTCTTAAAATAGATTTAGTTTATAAAAATGGATAAAATTAAGTGCATAACCTTTCATAAATAAAACAGTGAAAAGAAAATGTGTGATTTGTGAATGAAAGTGGTTTGGTACCAGCAAATACTAAGCAGAAAATGTTGCAGTTCTTCAATGCAGCTTGTGAAAAGAGCATTAATTATCTGCTGATAATCATTTCATTGAATTTAATAATTGTGCACTCTAATAGAAATGTATATAGATGTATATAGTATTGGTATATAAATATATATGATGACTGTAATGCATAAGAGCATTGTGACTTTGTAGAATAAGCTACTAACCACTAGCAATAATGTCATAGCCCACCAGTCACTACATGGAAGAAAGATGGAGTTTTTTGCTTTAGTAAAGATTAGCAGCCTCAGAAATCCTATACGTGGGTTCTCTGAGTCAGAACTACTAGGTGCCACTTAACAACAATAATGCATATCAAAAGTCCAGTTTCAACCATCTGGTCCTAGTGGAGGATATGATTATAAGAATGCTTTTACTATTTCCCGGGCTTCAACATTCACAGTTGAGAGGAAAGCAACTTGACCACATCCTCTTTCTCTAAAATTAGTTATTCCGTGAAAACAAGCATTTGAAATAAAATTAACTATATGAAATACTGTTATTATTGATAACCAAAGTCTCTCTGTTGGAGGTGGGAGCTGAGTTACATTCACTTCAAGATTTTCAAAGTGTGACAGTTTCCTGTTAACATTTTAAATGAAACTTAGTTGAGTAATGTGGTTGCTTATTGTTACAACTTTCATATTTCTCCACATACTCCACAGCAGTAGTCTACAGTGGATTTTTTTTTTTAAATGCCTTTCTAGGATAAGTAAAGGATAATTCACATTTATTATTCAGCACGTTTGAATATCCTAGTCATTACTGGATTCGGCCCTTACAGATAAGTAGTCTTTCCATTAACAGGATCATGTGGTCATCAAGTTAATATTTGTTGTTGTTGCTAGTGCCATTGAGTCAGTTCTGACCCTCAGATATCCTCTATAGGGCTTTCAAGGAGCAGCTAGTGAGCTTGAACTGCTGACCTTACAGTTCAAAAGACTTTGCAGTCTGGCCCATTAACCCACAGTACCACAGCAGGACTCCAAGTTAATATTATGTGAGTGCACTTTTATTATATGTATTTTTTAAAATCTTATTTAACCAACTTTTTAAATATAGTAAACTAGGAAATAGTATTAGTATAGAAACACAATTAATTCAAAGTGGTAATTGAAATATTCATTTGTATAACTTAGACACAAAAGCAAAGTTCACATGAGTTAGAAGGTTTTTTTATAAAAGTCTCTAATTTATTGTCCTCAGACAATTAAGCAAGCAATGTATAAAAATACAAATATTAAAATCGATTCAAGAGATTAACTTAAAGTGAAATCATGAAAAAATACCTTGAGAATAAATCATGTATACAGATTTTTGTCTATGGTTTTAGGTATTTAAAAATATTATACAACATTTTATATATTACTTCCTTTTATACTAGTACTAATATTATGACTAGAATAAATTCATGATCAAGCATAACTTCTCAAACTTTATGAATGTGCTGATAAGGCAAAAACAGTGCGATAAGTAACTTTTATAAGAATTATACTTAAAGGATGGTGGATAGGGTAGAAGTGCAGTGAAGATCTCTGTCAGCAATAACACAGAATACCAGGCAAAGTGGGTTCAAAAGAGAGCTCCAAAACTCTGAACTATATATGCAGGAATATTTTAAAAGTTTGAAGGTTTATAGCTAGTGGAACTAGTAACGGAAGCAAGAAATCTCAGACTTCTGAATCTGCTGGGCTCAGTGGCCGGAGCTGACAACTTTGAAGAGACCAAACCCCACGACCAAACAGGGGAGCAAGTACACCCACCACGGACTAATGCCTTTAGGAACCTTGAAGAAAAAGGTGGACAATATTCTTTGTTTGGTATGGTTTTGTTCTGATTTATTTTGTGTGTGTGGGTATCTGTTCATTGGCCTCTTGCTGTCTGCATACCTCCATTCTGGTTACTAGACAGGTTGCCTGAGCAAGTAGACACCCCCACCCCCACCACTAGAGGTTTCTTCTACCATGCATGTATACAGATTCTCTCAGTGTTCAAAGGTGAAGTCCCCACTTATAACTAACCGTCAACCTCAAACAGCCACAGCTAGCCCTGAACTGTTTACTACTAGGGAAAAGGCCAGAACAGGAGTCATTTAAAAAACCAGCCCCCACTTAAAATCAACCAGCAGTGCAAAATAGCCGCAGTAGCCCTGAATTGTTTAATAGGGAAAAGGACAGAACGGGGGGTGTGAAGTAGGAGAGAGTCTAAAAACAAAACAGGCCAAAAGTTAAATCCTGAGGTACAGCATAACAACCAATTGTGGAATCTTGAAATTTATCAAGTGACTTTGAAGGCAAGAAGCTGAAAAAGGATAGTAAAGTCATACTCATATTATGCTACAGATTTGTCATACTCATATTATACTACAGATTTTTTCCCCCCTCTTTCTCTCTCCTCTCTCTTTCTGCAATTATAGTCTAGAATATACAATCTGGTTTTTGTTTTTTTTCTGTTGCTGTTTTGTTTTGTTTTTGGGGGTTCCCACTTTTACATTTAGGGGCCTCTTTCTATATTACCTAAGGAAAGACAACAATTGCTGCCATATAGTCAAGCTACAATTACACCCTATAAAACCCCACAATCCAGGCAAGAGCCAATACCAACCAATACCATACACCAGGGAGGCAGACAACACCTGTGAAAGGTACTCTGAGTAAATCAATAAGAAAAGTGAAAAGGACAGCCCAGCTTCTGATCCCATTTACCTGGAGACAATCAGAAAACATAAAAAATACCAAAACACACTGGAGGACGGGGTTTGATGGTGGATAGGGTTGAGGTGCAGTAAAGTTCAACGTCAGCAGTACCACCGAATACCAGGCAAAGTGGGGTCAGGGCAGAGCTCCAAAATTCTGAGCCATATAGGTAGGAATATTTAAAAAGTTTGAAGGATTATAGCTAGTGGAACTTGTAGTGGATGTAAGAAAATGTGTACTTTTGAATTTGCTGGGCTCCACAGCTTGGCGCTAACTTGAGTGAGACCAAATGGCAAGACACACACCCACCACAGAATAACGCAGTGGGAACCTCAGAGCAAAGGTGGACAATACACTTTATTGGTTTTGCTTTGTTCTGATTTTCTGGGTTTTTTTTGTTTTTTTTTTTTTGTATCTGTTCATTGACCAACCACTATTTGTGCACCTACATTCTAGTGCCTGAGTGAGTGGACATGCCCCAGACCCACCACTGGTGGGCTCTTCTGCAATGCATGTGCACAGATACTCTTACCCCAAGAATCAGCCCTGAACTGTTTTTTAATAGGGAAAAGGCCAGAATAAGGGGCATGGAGAGGGAAATATTGTTTTAAAAAAACAGGCCAAAAATTAAATTAAATCCTAAGGTATAGCATAACAACCAACAATGACATCTTGAAATTTATCTGATGGCCTTGAAAGCAAGAAGCTGAAAGAGGACATTAAAGTCATACTCATATTAGGTTACAGATTTTTTTTCTTCTTCTTCTTTCCCTCCTCTCCCCTTTCTGCGATTATAGACTACAGTGTCCAATCTAGTTTTTTTCTGTTCTTGTTGTTTTTTTTTTTTTTTTTTTTGCTGTTGCTGTTTTGCTGTTTTATGTTCCCCATTTTACCTTTGGGGAACTCTTTCTCTCCCTATATTACCCACCAAGAGACAGCAACTGCTGCCATATAGTCAAGCTACAATCACCGTCTATAAACACCAAAATGCATGCAAGAACAAATACCAACTTCCATACACCAAGGAAGCAGACAACACCAGTGAAAGTTACTCTGAGTCAAGAAATAAGAAGAGTGAGAAGGGAAGCCCATGTGCTGATCCCATCTACCTGGAGGCAATCAGAAAGCATTACAAAATTTCCAAGACACACACTCAATTAAGTATTAAGGCCACAGATAAACACTAAACATGTCCAAGAAGCAAAAACAGATGAATATATAAACACGTCCAGAAACTAGATAAAATGCCTCAGACATATGACCTAGAGGTAGACCTGGACTACATTCTGGAAGGAGGGAAAGCCTTGGAAATGAAGGAATTCAAAAAAATGGTTATAAAATGTTGCAAAACACTTTACAATGTAGTTAAGAAAAATAAGCAAGAAGTCAGGAAAGTCTATAGGAACAATCAAATAAGATAGATACAGCATTGGAAACAATTTAAAACCTACAGAAAGAGGTCCAAGTGATCAATAATGTCAGAAATAGACAATACACTGAAAGGGCAAAGTAGTAGAATAGAAGAGATGTAAGGCAGAACTAGTGAGCTGGAAGATAAATCTCTCAATACCACTAAGAGAAGAACAAACAGAACAAAGTATAAAAAAATCTGAAGAAGATCTAAGATTCATGTTGGACAACATGAAAAGGAATAACTTAAGATCTTATTATCAGCATTCCAGAACAGGAAGAATCACACTAGTCCACAGAGGCAACAGTTGAATAACTGCTGGAAGAAATTTTCCCTAACATCCAGAAAAATGAAAATATAAACATTCAAGAAGCTCAATGAACCCCAGGTAGGATAGACCCCAAAAGAAAATCACCAAGACATATGATAATCAAGCTTTCCAAAATTTAAGATAAGGAGAGAATCCTGTAAGCAGCTAGGGAAAATAGAAGTGTTACATAAAAAGGCCAGCAAGTCATATTAAGTATGGATCTATCAGAAGAAACAATGCATGCAAGAAGGCAATGGAGAGACATATATAAAACCCTGAAAGAAAAAAAAACTATCAGGCTAGAATCCTTTCTCCAGAAAAGCTATCAATCAAATATGAGGGTGTACTCAAAACATTCCAGGATAAAAAGGGATTTTGCCAAAGCCAACCCTGCACCACAAAACATCCTAAAGGGAATTCTGTGGACTGAGAATCAACAAGAACAGACAATAACCAGAGATTGACATACATGGCAACACCTCCCAGAACTAAATCGACAGAAGGCAGAGTCAAGAGCAGAACAAAATTGTAAGAACAAACTCAGATAATCTGGGAGGTCAGTCTATGATCAAAATAATTACAATGTAAAAGAAGGTAAGCACAAAGGAACAGAGATCCAGATGGTGAGAAGGTCAGATAGATTACAGGATAAAATAGACAGCACGAAATGGAGGGGAAAAGTAATAGTATATAAAGCAACGTCAAAGAAAATTAACACTTCACAACATACCAAGAAGATGAAATAGAAGAAGAAGAACATGGAAACATTAAAAGTATGGGGAAACACACAAGAAAGAACACAAAAAACATGAACTCAGCACAGGAAGACATGCAGAACAAAGAAATTAGCAACACCACACACACACCAAAAAAACAAACATAATGACAGCAATTAATCTATACTACACCCTCGGAAACCCTGTACAGGGTCGCTATGAGTCGGTTCCGACTCCACGGCACATAACAACAACAACAACAATTGATAATTACACTGAATGTAAACAGATTAAATGTACCAGCTAAGAGACAGAGGGTGGCAGAATGGATAAGAAAACAAGAACCTTCAATATGCTGTCTGTAAGAGACACACCTTACACACAGAGACAAAAACAGATTAAAGGTCAATGGATGGAAAAAAATATACCAAGCTAATTGCAATTGAAACATGAACAAGATTCGTGGCAGTATTAATCTCTGATAAAATAACCTTTAAGGCAAGTAGGTAAAGCATGGTAGAAAAAAGGTGGACATTATCTCATGATTAAAGGGACAATTGAACAAAATGACATAATCATAATAAATATCTATGCTCCCAATGGAAGAGCGCCAAAATATATAAAACAAACTCTAATAGACTTGAAGAAATAAATAGATGAATCTACAATAATTGTGGGTGATTTTAATACACCGCTTTCAAAAATGCATAGAACAACTAGAAAGAAACTTCACAAAGACACAGAAGAACTAAGCACAATCAGCAAACTGGACTTCATAGATGTGTACAGGGCATTCAACCCAACAATGGCACAATGCACATTCTTTCCCAGTTCACATGGAACATTCCCCAGAATAGACCATGTGTTAGAGCACAAAACAAATCTCTATAAATTTACAAATATCAAAATACTACAAAACATCTTCTCAGACCACATTGCTATCAAATAAAAATTAACAACAGGAAGACCAAGGAAATAAAGTAAAATACATGGAAATGCAATAACACCCGGCTGAAAAGCGACTGGGTAGTAGAAAAAAATTAAACGTGAATTCACAAATTTCCTAGAAACAAATAAGAATAAAAACACAATATACCAAAATCTTTGGGACACGGAGCAAGCGGTGTTGAGAGGACAATTTATTGCAATAAATTCACACATCCAAAAAGCAGAAAGAACCAAAATTAACACATTAACACAGCATCTACAACAATTAGAAACAGACTAACAGAGGATACCTACAGCCACCAAAGGAAAAGAAATAATGAAGATTAGAGCAGAAAGAAATGAAATAGAAAACAGAAAAACTATAGAAAGAACCAACAGGACAAAAAGCTGGTTCTTTGAAATGATTTAAAAAATTGGCAAAGCATTGGCAAACCTAACAAAAGAAAAGAGGAAGAAGACACAAATACCACACATTAGAAACCACATGGGTGATGTCACAGTGGAACCAAAGGAAATCAAAAGGATAATAACAAAATACTATGAAACATTGTACTCCAAAAATTTTGAAAATTTAGAAGAGATGGATACATTTTTAGAAAAACGCGACCTACCTAAACTTACACACAGTGAAGTAGAAAACCTGAACAGACCAATAACAAAAGAAGAAATCGATCAAGTCATCAAAAAATTCCCAATCAAAATAAGTCCAGGCCCAGATGGCTTCACTGGTGAGTTCTAACAAACATTCAGGGAAGAGCTGTCACCAATTCTACTCAAATTATTCCATAAGATAGAGGAGGATGGAAAATTTCATAATACATTTTATGAAGCAAGGATATCCCTCATACCAAAACCAGGAAATGGCATCACAAAGAAAGAAAATTATAGACCAGTATAATATGTGCATCAATATATGCACATAGATGCAAAAATTATCATAAAATCCTAGTCAACAGAATCCAGCAGCACATCAAAAATATAATATATCATGATCAAATGGGATTCATACCAGGAATGCAAGGATGGTTCAATATTAGAAAAACAATCAATGTAATTCACCATATATAAATAAGATAAAAGACCATATCGATTCATGAAAAAAAGGCATTTGAAAAACTCCAACATCCATTCTTGATAAAACACTCAACAAAGTAGGAACTGAAGGAAAATTCCTCAACATAATTAAGAGCATATACACAAAACCAACATTATTCTCAATGGAGAGAAACTGAAAGCCTCTGTGTACAGGACCTAGACAAAGATGTCATTTGTCATCACTCTTATTGTGCTGGAATTCTTAGCAAGAGCCATACGGCAAGACCGAGAAATTAAAGTCATCCAAATTGGCAAACAGGAAGTAAAACTCTCTATCTATTTGCAGACAATATGATCCTATACATAGAAAACTCCAAAGACACACTAAAAAAAGCTACTAGATCTCATTGGAAGATTTAGCAAAGTGGTAGGGTATAAGAGCAACATAGAAAAATCAGTTGGATTCCTCTATACCAATAACAACAGGGCTGAAAAAGACATTAGGAAAGCAATACCATTTATGATAGACTCCCAAAGGATGAAATATCTAGGAGTAAATGTAACCAGAGAACAAAGGACCTATACAAAGAAAACTACAAACACTACTACAAGAAACCAAAATAGACCTATAAAATATAAAAATGTATCATGTTCCTGTATAGGAACTTAATACTGCAAAAATGTCATTACTGCCCAAAGCAATTTACACATATATTAAATGCAATCCCAATCCAGACTCCAAGAACATAGGCCCATCATTGTAAAAGACTAAGAAAAAGATCCCATGCTAAAATGGGGAAAAATATGTACTGGTTACTGTGGTGTGGGGGATGGGAGGAAGGGTGGGAGGAGAAGGTTGAGCACAGGGTAGGGAATACACAGGATAGTTTGGGTGCTGGGGAGGGTGGCAACACACAAGAAGGGAGAGGGGAATGGTAGAACAATGTGGATGGGAGAACAGTTAGGCAGGTTTGCATGGGCTAAGTGAGACAGAGGTAAATATGCATAACCTTGGAACAACAGGGCTCTGGGATCAAGGATTGAGGCATGGTTTGAATGGGTAAAGGGGTGGAAATAATATTATGATGCTTGGATGTCTTTTGAATATTTGTTTCCCTTGCATACCATTGTAACATAGACACTTAACGGAAAAGTAAGGAATAGCCAGAAATATCACCATAGAAAGCTTGTAAGTCTGTCTTCTGCCTATAACTGATTGTTGTTGTTAAGTGCCATCAAGTCAGTTCCAACCCATAGTGACCCTGTATAGGGTTTCCAAGGATCAGCTGGTGAGCTTGAACCACCGAACATGCAGTTCAAATGACTTTGCAGTCTGGTGCATTAGCCCACAGTGCCACACCAGGAATGGGGCTACAACTTGCCCAGTGAAGTAGGCTTCCTGTGGTTCTTTTGCATTGCATAAGACTATAGGCGGAATCCTGAACCACATCCAGAATCTTCTGAGGTGGGACATTTCCACTTGAAAGGACAAGCAGACCAGCCTGGAGTGGCTAGAAGAACAGAAGATACTTCTTGAAATAAATATCAACAGGAAAAAGAACAAAAACAAAACAATAACGGCAGTCCAACTGACTGCTACAAGAACTAGCAAGTTGCTTTGCTTACCTTGATGGAAACATCAAGGCAAGTGGTAGGGTCCCCTCAGGGCAAACCTCCTTCCAAGATTCAGATTCAAGGTGAATACATGAGTAGACATGCACTCTGACTGGTAACCACATTGGTCATCAATAACGGGAAGTGTGGGAAAAACAGCAATGAAGCTATGAGCTAATTCTGACCATGTTTATTAGACTCTAGTGAACCCTGGAGACCTGGTTAGCCAGCAGTATGGCAAGATTGGGAACCTGGGGACTCTTGGGCCCAGAGAAGTGACATAGCCACAGAAGACTAGAGTGGAAAGTGAAGCCTCCAGCTGGTAAGAAGTGATGGCATATGCACAAGAACACCCACACTTGCAGACAATACCCACTTGACCTGGCTTCAATGACTGGATGATTAGAACTCAACTTGAATAAGAAAGAAGAAGAAAAAAAGTAATCTGATCCAATTTGATTAATTTGACCTACACCTATGAATGCAGTAGCTCAAAAGAGGGAACAAATATTTACAGCAATGATCATTCCCAGGAATGGGAAACTTAGACATTGGCTACCCAAAGTTTGGGGGGAGGATACAAAGACAAGAAGTGACTGGCTTACAAGATTTCAAGATGGAGCCTAGATCCAGATGGCTTACAGGATGGTATAATCTCTACTGAGTATTAACCAATCTTTCTGGGAGGGGCTGATGAAAGGAGATGGGAATAGGATTCTTGTGGTACAATAGTGAATAATTGCTATCAGGATCAATTGTGAAGGTTTGAAATGTAAAGATAGACGTTTTGTAGCAAAAGGAGAGGAGTCATTGATTTTGCAGTCCAGGAGTGAGGTCCCTGGGACCATCAAGGGAGAAGAACAGAATGCTGCACCCTACCCAGGGAATCAGTGTCACCAGAGATGGAGGCAGAGATGATGGGAGAGATGGAGCAGCTGGAGACTCTAGACCCAGAGAGGGAGAGGAGGGGCTGTGTGCTGACAACCTAGGGGCAGGCTTGCCATCACTGAGTTCTCTGATAGATTTTACTTTCATCTCCATGAACTGCTTGACTTCATTCTGCAGTTTCTAAAACCTCATGAGCATGTAACCACTACTCAGCCACTGCATTTCACAGTGATAAACAAGATCACCAGACTGAGTCAAAATCATTCAGTAATTTCTCAAACTGGCAGCTGTTAAACTCTCTGCTTTTGACAAATTGTTGACATCACATTGCTGAGCCACAACGACTGTGCACAGAGTTTTTTGGTGTATGATGCAGTGGCATATAATTAAATGACTTGGATCAAGATTGAGACGATTCAGTTCTTTCTTGACAAATGAAATTAACACTTTATGCAAGCCAACCATGGCTGCCACTCCACTGTAATAAGGTCACTTAACTTGGCAAATGGTAGCTCAAATTTTTTCACTGATAACACTAGTTTCTCAAACAAATCCTTACTACTCATGTGCCACGCATGGCTTCCAGTGACTGCATTTCCTCTCGCATGTTAAACTCTGCAGTGATCCCACCAACAAAAATGGCCAGTTGGGCAGTATTATGTCCACTGTTGACTCACAAGCCACAGCGTAAAATTAGAATCTCATGTGTAATCTTTCATTGTTTTTTGTTTTCAATATCTTGTGCTAAATCAGAGGAATCTGAGGTGAGGCAGTTCTCTGAGACAAAGTAAGACTTGAAAAATTTTACACTGTCTGATGCTAACACCTCTGCAGTAGCCACCATGCACTCTTTCATGAACTCTCCCTCTACATAAGGACACAGTTTCTTTGATTTTAGCTTGCTCACCACATAAATCATCAGAATAACATTATCTCTGTGACAAGAAGGCCTAGTGAAAGTGGCTTGTTGTGATTCTGAACTCTGTTGAAGAGAATTGATTTTATCCAGACACATTTGGGTTCACAATTCATTGAATATAGCATGTTTTGAGCTGTAATGATGTTCCATATTTGCTTTTTTTATTAATGCTAATGCATTGTGACAAACTAGTTACACCAGTTTGACTTTGACGTCAACAAACAATTATCATGTATCTATTTCTCTTGAATAGATCAACACTCTGCATCAACTTTTTTCCTTGCATACCATTGTAACATAGACAATGATTTCCTCTTGTATGTGCTATTTAGTACTAAAATAATACTAAAGTGAATAGTTACAATTATATATTTTTCCTCTTCATCTTTCAGTTCTCTCAGATTTACTTTATGTATTTGAGACTTTGATGGTAGGTCCATACATATCTGAAATTATTTTATCATTTTTCATCAATCTGTGTCTTTATATAATGGTCCTTTTTATCTCCTTTTTAGTCACCATTTGTAGGATGTCACACCACTTAAGTTTTAATAATTATCCAGTATGTGTGTCACCAGCAACATGATTATTGTGTTCTGACAGCTTCTATAATACTGCATCTTGGATTTGGAACGCATCCAATGTTCATATGATCGAATCTTAAGGTCTTTTCTGTGGACTGTAATTTCTTTAATCTTCATCTGAGATTCAACTTTTATGAGGATTGTTGATCGTGGATGAAAGGATAAAGTGTATTGGAATTATATTCTGTGCCAAAAAAGAAGTCATCAACATTGTCATCTATAATCAGAGGCAAGGTCATCAACGTCATGAGGGATCATCTCATTCATTTCCTGTCACCATCACTGGATCACCGTAGTTTCACCCGTATGTTAACACTTTCGCAAAATGAGGATAAACAGCTTCAAACCTCCATTAAATACCAACAGGGTCTCCCACGATTGACAAGTTTCAGCAGAGCCTCCAAACAAAGACAGACTAGGAAAAATGAGAAGAGACTCCTTCTGAATGTTCATTCACTAAAAATCTTATTAATGGAACATTGTCAGATACAGTGCCATAAGATGAAAACAGAGAATGTACAAATTATGAATCTAGGAAAATTGAAAGTTGTCAAAAATGAAATGGAACGCATAAAGGTCGATATCTTAAGCATTAGTGAGGTGAAAGGGACTGGTATCAGACATTTTGAATCTGAAAATAATACAGTTTACTATGCTGGAAATGACAAATTCAAGAGGAATGGTGTAGCATTCAACACTAAAAATAACATTTCAAGATCTATCTTGAATTGTAATGCTGTCTGTGATAGGATAACATCCATATGCCTATGAAGGAAAAACAGTTAAAATCACTACTATTCACATGTACACACCAATCACTAGAACCAGTGATTATGACATTGACTGGGAAATAAATAAGTATCAATAGTTGGAAAAAAAGGGATTGGGGATAGAAATGATGCTAGAGATTACATGCTAGAATTTCTCAAGGTCAATGACTTATGCATTGTGCTCGTTGTACAGCGCCAGCCAGTTAGCATGAATTCATGTCAGTCATATAGATTAAAATAATCATAAAAATGATTAAAAAACTATATCTTAAGAATTATCCTGTTCCTATTAAATAACTTCTTAGAACATATACAGTTGATAAGCATGAGTGAAACTACATACATAAATTTTCAAATTAAAACACTGATAGAAAAATGTGCAATTTGTAAAGGAGGTTGGTTTTTACCAGGAAATATTAGGTATCAATGTTCAATATAGCTTGTGAAAACAGCATTAGTTACCTGTTGAAAAAGTAATTCCATTGAATTTAATATTTGTGCATATTAATAGAAATGTCTATCATATTGACATATAAGTGTATATGATAGTTGCAATCATATAAAAGGCCTAGTTTTAACCATTTGGTCCCAGCGAAGGACATGATTCTAGGATATTTTTAACATTTCTTAGGTTTCAGTGTTGATAATTGAAAGGAAAGTCCCAGGGCTACATTTTCTTTCTCTAAAATTATTTATTCCATGAACACAAAAATTTGAAATACAATGGTCTATATGAAATATTCTGGACTCCTGGTGTGACACTGAGCTTTGAACTACAAGGATGACAGTTCAAACCCACCAGCCGTTCCCGGGATCTCAATACAGTGTCGCTGTGAGTTGAAACTGACTAAATGGCACTTAAAAACAATATAAAATATTTTTGTCAATAATAACCAAAAGGTTCTTGTTTGAAGTGGAAATTGAGTAAAATTTACAGTTTATGAAATGTGACAATTTTCTGGTTAAAATCTAAAGTGAAACTCTTGAGCAATGTGCTTGTTGCTATTTCCTCCTCTTTTCAGACTTTTCCACGTACTCAAAAGCGTCTAGAGGAGAATGGTTTATAAAATGAGAATGACTTTTTAAATGTCTTTTTAGGATAATTAAAGGCTATTTTGAATGTATTATCTTAGTGCCTTTCAATATTCTAGTCATCACTGGAATCTTTATTCATAGATACACAGACTTTCCATTAATAGGACTAAATGGCCAGCAAGCAAACATCAGGTAAGTACAATTTTATTATATTTATTGTTCCTGGATAACATTTAATAAACTTTTGTGAAGTAAAATAGGCAAAAACTTTGGTATAAAAATGCAGTTAATTCAAAGTGAGTACTCAACACATGCATTTGTACATCTTAGACACAAAAGCAAATTTCACATATGTTAGAAGATTTTTTATAAAAGCCTCAAATTATTGTCCTCAGATAATTAAGCAATGCATTAAAACACAAACATTAAAGTTTATTCAAAAGTCTTAATTTAAAGTAAAATCAGGGGAAAAAATCTTGGTTTGATAAAAATTCTTGCTGTGGGATAAAGCCCCGGGTCACAAGGTCAGTTTGAACCAGAAGGTTGGTGGTTCAAACTCACTAGTTGCTCCTTGGAAGCCTATACAGGGTCCTATAAGTCACAATTGACTTGATGGCACTTAACAACATCAGCAATTTAATTTACAATATGTTAGAGAATTAGTAAGAGACTAAATCAAAATGCATTGCTACAAAATCATAGAAATCTTTTTATTTAAAAAAAATCAAAATTTTAAGCTTTTCTTTCTTGACACATCCTCCATTTGGGTCTATGTATTTTTAAAAGTGCCGTTTCCAACTCTCTAACCTACTCCGAAGGATTCTGTCTTCTTCCATTTACACCATTTCAAAACAGCAGCTTTGGAATACTCAAGGGACTCAAATCATGTTCATTTGAAATGTCCTTTGAGTTTGAAGAACAAAAAGAAGTTTGAAAGGGGCAAATTAAGGATTATAGAGTGAATAAATTAAGGTTCCCCAATGAAATTCTCATAGTAAGCCCTTGTTACCCTGAAAGAATCAGTAGGTTTATTAAGGTGATGGGAAAAATTTCCTCAGTGTAATATTTTTGACTTTTATTCACAAACAGTTTTCAACTTTCCTAGAACTTCTTCACAATGGTGATGGTAATGGTGATGGTGTGCCATGGATTAGGTTCTGACTCATAGTAATCCTGTATAGTGTTTCTAAGGCTTTAAATTGTGCGGGAGAAGAAAACGTTATCTTTTTGCTGTGGGGCAACTGGTGTATTTGAACTGCCGACCTTGAGGTTAGCAGCCCAACTTGTAATAAACTGCTCTACCTACGCTCTTTTCTTCATAATGTTATTGTTATTGTTAGGTGCCATCAAGTCAATAGTGACTCATAGTGACCTTTTGCACAACTAAGCCCCTTTGTTCTTCCAGAAATATCTATCAATATTACCCCTTGGGCATCACAGTAAAACAGTCATTATAACCTTCCGAACTGACAGCTCTGCCTTGAATTTAACTGATGGAGCAGATCCATTTGGAAGGCGGTGCTTTGAATAGAACTTTTTAAAGTCATTCTAATGAGACGAGTACAAGTGTGTTACTGAAAAAAAACTTGTCTACAGCCATTCAGTGATTGTAGAAACATGCTTAAACATCTTTTTCTTTGGAATTAACTCATGCGTACATGACCTGGAACCCTAGCTGTACTTTTTGACTTAGACTCTTAGTGATGGAAGTGTCCTACATTTTTACTGAAAATGAGACTAGCATGGAAGATTAACTGGTTTTTATTTTATTTAATTTAAATTTAAATCTGAAGTGCTGCATTTCAAGTGTTTATTTGACAGCCCGGATGCTACTGCAACAAGAACACTTTTACATATTTTTAATTCATGGAGATATGAGCATTAAAGACTTTTGGGAAAAGCTGCATATGAATTGCCAGTATATGTATAGCTGCACATACGTAGTATGTGTTTGTGTGTGTTGACTAAATGCCTAGTTGATATTCTTTTGTAGCCTTATTAGTATATCTGCCTATTATAAGTTCTGGATATTTCTCTCACTCCACAAAGTTAGATTTATTTTTTTGCATTTTAAACATATGTTTACTATTAATGAGTCATAATTCAAGGAAGAATAAAAGAATAATGTAATATGCTCAATTTGTTTAATTTTCCAATCTCTGGAATGATGATAAATTTCATTATTGGTTAGTGTTTTATCCTTGCAAAAGATAGATACTGTATCAGAGGCTATTTTAAGAGTCAAATATTCATTTTTAAAATTGGTGCAGATTTGTTTTTTTGAGTAGTGTAAATGAATCAGATAATTTTGGGAATGATGATTTTTGTACCACTGACAACTAGGTTGAAAATGCAGTCACTAGTGTTGACTAAAACAAAACGCATTTTCATAGCTGTGTTGTAATTTTTAGAATTTTTTCATAATAGAACTGATCTAATAAGGATATGCAAAACAAAAGAGGAGTATTATATGATGAATCAGTAATTAAGCTGAAAAGTGCAATTTAGATATCTAAGATAGTCTGGAAGGAGCTCTGGTAGCGTAGTGGTTACGAATCGGGCTGCGAACCTTAAGGTCAGCGGTTCGAAACTACCAGTCACTCCGCGGGAGAAAGATGAGGCTTTCTACTCCCGTAAGGATTTACACCCTCGGAAACCCTGTACAGGGTCGCTAAGGGTCAGAACCGACTCGAAGGCACTTAACAACAACAACAAGATAATCTGGATGCTATTGTGTACTGTGGAATTGATTCTGACTCTTAGCAACCCTGTATAGGGTTTCTGAGAGCAGCTAGTAGGTTTGAACTGTCTCACTGTGAGCTCTTACTGGCAAACTATGATGACCACACATAATGTTTGCTCTTGTTCTGGATTTACATTTTTGGATTTGTCTTTTTATTTTCCAACTATAGTGGGAGTCTCAGAGGATAGTAACCAGACCTTCTTACTGAAGGATTCAATACTTTTTGAATGACCAAAAAGTATGTGCCCCACTGCTCTGCTCCCAGAGTAATATATATATATATATATATATATATTTAATATAGACCCAAATATCTTCAACAAAGGACCCTAGTATAGTATTGTAAGATAAGCATTTGACTGCAAACTGCAAGGTTGGTGGTTCAAACCCATCAGCCATTCCTTGGAAACCCAAACTTCTCATTTACCAGAAGAATATAAATAATGCACATGAAACCAACACAAGAAAAATTCAAAATATGAGTACATATATAATAAGAGATTGAATTAGTAAGTAAAATAACTTTTTACGTATGAATTTCCACATTCAAAAATAATTGATAGAATCCTTACAAATTCTTTGAAAAACATAGAAGAGACTAAAAACACATCATATCTCATTCTATGAAGACAGAATTGCCCAGATACCAACATCACAAATTTATTACAAGAAATAGAGATTATAGAATAATTTTTCTTTTCAATATACTTTTGTTGTTGTTGAGGCCATTGATCCAGTTCTGACTCAATGTTGTTATTGTTGTTGCTAGGTATCATAAAGTTAATACAGACCCATAGAAACCCTATGCATGACAGAAAGAAACACTACCTGGGTCTGCACCAACTTCACAAACTATTGTTGCTATATCTAAACACACTTCTGCTGCACTGTGCCAATCCATCCCAAACATGATATCCTTCTTCAGGGATTAGTCCCTACTGATCTTATGTCCAAAGTATAAGACATGTAGTCTGGCCATCTTGGCTTCCAAGGATCATTCTAGCTATAGTTATAGTTATTCAAACACAGATTGGTTTGTTCTTTGGGCAGTCCATGGTACTTTTGATATTCTCCTCCAACAATTAACTCAAATGCAACAA
>NW_006409043.1:21353-44987 GCF_000296735.1 Chrysochloris asiatica | reverse complement strand
CCACGGCAATTAACAACAACAACAGCAGCAGCATTGATGATTGGTTGTTGTTGTTGTTGTTATGTACTGTCGAGTTGGTTCCGACCTATAGCGACCCTGCATAGAGTTTCTGAGGAGCAGCTGGTGAACTTGAACCACCACGCTTGCAGTTCAAACGACTTTGCAGTCTGGCGCATTAATCCCACAGCGCCACACCAGTACTCCATTAAACAATAGTTGTAGTAACTCGTCTTCCTTGTTGTTGTTAAGTGACCTCGAGTCGGTTCCGCCCATAGCCACCCTGTATAGGGTTTTCAAGGAGCAGCTAATGCGCTACAACTGCTGATCTTACCAACTTAGTCCAAAGTCCAAAGTCGGTTCAAACCGACTTAGTCCAACACATTAACCCACAATGCCATAGGCATACTGGTATTATCCTATCACAGACAGCATTGTACTTCCAGACAGATGTTTGTATTCTCTTTTTGATGATGAATGCAATGCCATTCCTCTATAATTTGTCATTCCCTATATAGAAAACCATGTGATTGTTAGTCCATTTCAGCTCACTAATGCTTAGGATATGGATGTTTTTGAGTTCCATTTAAATTTTTTGACAGTTTCCAATTTTACAAGATTCATATTTCGTACATTCTGTGTTCTAATTAAGGAGCTCTGGTAGCGTAGTGGTTACGAATCGGGCTGCGAACCTCAAGGTCAGCAGTTTGAAACTACCAGCTGTTCCATTGGTAAAAGTTGAGGCTTTCTGCTCCCGTAAAGATTTACAGCCTCGGAAACCCTGTACAGGGTCACTATGAGTCGGATCCGACTCCAAGGCACACAACAACAACAACAATATGTTCTGATTATTAATGGATGTTTACAGCTGTTTTTCTTCATTTTGAGTTGTTTCCCATCAGCAAACGGAGGTCCCAAAGGCGTCATCATGATCAATTCTGCTGTGAGAAGGCACTCTTCCTAAGTTGTGTTTTGAATGCCTTCCAGTCTGAGTGATGGATCTTCACACACTGTATCTGACAATATTCTAGAGCTCTTCATCATGTTTTAGTATTCAATATTCTGATGCTGACAGTATTCCACTGCTATTCTTAAAGTTTTCAGTGACTAAATATTTACAAGTAGTCTGTCTCTCCCTTGTCCTAGTCTGTCTTCATCTGGAAGCTCAGTTGAAACCTGTCTACTATGGATGACCCTGCTGGTATTTAAAATATCCATGGCATAGCTTCCAGAATCACAGCAACATGCAATCTACCACAGTATGACAAACCGACAGACAAGTGGTGGTCCAACTCATAGCTACTCTGTATAGAGTTTTCAAGGAGCAGTTGGTGAGTTTGAACCGCCGACCTTATGATTCAAACTAATCTTGCGATCCAATGCTTATCCTACAGCACCACACCATGACTATATATCTTTTGAATATAGACCCAAATACCTTTAACAAAACACTCAACAACTAAGTTAAGCAACTTTACAGATTTTGTGTGCCTTGCTTGCTTGGTTTATTTTTCTGATTTTGCTTTTTTGGCTTCATTTGGACTTTTTATTTTGATGGCATACAAGCATAACTTGTTTTATTGTGCTTCCCACATAGTGCATTTTTAATTAATGAAAGGTTTGCAGCAACTTTGTGTCAAGCAAGCTTATCAGTACCGTTTTTCAATAGCATGTGCTCATTTCATGTCTCAGTCACACTTTGGTAATTCTCACAACACTTCAAAATTTCCATAATGCTATTGAGTATTTAAGGAGCTCTGGTAGCATAGTGGTTTCAAATTGGGCTGCGAACCTTAAGGCCAGCAGTTTGAAACTACCAGCCGTTCTGTGGGAGAAAGATGAGGCATTCCCATAAAGATTTATAGCATTGGAAACCCTGTACAGGGTCGCTATGGGTCGGAACCGACTCGAAGGCACTTAGCAACAACAACATTGAGTATTTGGGAGCCCTGGTGTGGAGCTGGGTTAATGCACTAGACTGCAAAGCCATTTGAACTACAAGGTCGGTGGTTCAAGCTCACCAGCCACTCCTGGGAAACCCTATACAGGGTCGCTATGGGTCGGAACCAACTCGATGGCACTTAACAACAGCAACAACATTGAGTATTTGGAGTCCCAGTATGGTACAGTAGTCTAAACACTAGACCGCAGCGTAGGTTTGAACTGCAAGTTTGGCAGTTCAAACCCACCAGCTGCTCCTCAGAAACCCTATACAGGTCACTATGACTCTGAACTGATTCAACAACACTTAAGAACAACAACACTGAGCACTTAATAGATCACAACATATTACAAATAGAGATATTATATGAACCTGTACAGCAAAATATTCACGTGACTCACTTTATTTTGATAGTATAGCATCAAACCTGCAAGATCTCTGAGGTATGGATTTATATGTAACAAGAGACTTCAGCCATTTTATATGTAAAATTCAGTAATATTAATTGCACTCACTATGTTGTGTGACTGTCACCATAAGGTTTTCAAACTGTTCATCAAAGCCCTATCCCTTTTAATCATTACTCTATATTTTCCCTCTCACCTAACCTTGTTAACCCCTAATGAATGTTTGCCTATGTATTTGTCTATTCTGAGTATTTTATATAAATAGGATATCATCTTTGTTCTTTAATGTGTGACTTATTTTGCTTAATATGTTTTCAGGTTAATCCATGTTGAAAATGTTGCAATCTCTCAAAATACAATTCAGGAAATGTGATTACATAACTGTTGATAATGTTGCTAGGATTTTAACATTTTTCCATCAGAATACCCACTGCCATTGAGCCAATTCCAAGGCATAGCAACTGTGTAGGGATTCTGAGGCTTGAAGCTTTATAGGACCCACAAGTCTTATCTTTCTCATGTAGAGCTGCTGGTGGGTTTGAACCTGCAACTTTGTAGTTGGCATACCAGGGTTTGTTCTACACCACCACCAGGGCTACTTTCTACCATAATAAGAAAGCAATGAAATGGAGAAATAAATATGTAATGCTAAAATTTTGCAAGCTAGTCTAAAACTTAGTGCCTTAGAGTTGTTTCTGACTCAAAGTGACCCATATAGGGTTTATGAGAAGCAACTAGTGTGTTTGAACAGTCAACCTTGTTATTAGTAGTCCAGTACTGATCCTACAGTGCTACACAAGGACTCCAGTTTAAAACTAGGACTGTGAAACCTAAGATAGTATTAACATGGTCTGATGCTTAATTGTTTCATTATAAAACTATGGTTTTACAAGCACTTTCTCCCTCCAAATCCTATGGAATATGAGGACTAATTCTGAAAAGCACTTGAAAAGAGAAAATCTATATGACATGTTTCAAGAGCTACTTTGGCCTTTCAGTAAGAATTCAACATCATCCATGTTCTGGACATCTGACATGATGAGCTACACTGATTTGAAAATAACCCAAGTCTGAAAATTTCCTTCCAAATAATAAATAACCCTTTGATAATCCATCTGCCTTTTTCACTGTTTCCTCATTCTGAGTTCTCACAAGACAGAGGGCTGTGAAGAGCACAGATACAGTTTGTGCCTCTACTGCTTTAATGTCTTAGATTTCTCCTCCTAATACTCAGCTATTGCAGGTCCCTCGAAGACACTGACAGGCCTCCCCACTAAAAGATGCTTGGCTTTCTGCCTGACAGAAGGTGCTTGTCACTGTTCACCTATTTTTTTGCCCATCTCGTTTAGTGGAAGACTACAAATGCTGTGCAAGATGCAACTGAAGTATATTATTAATACATTCAAATCACTGTGGAACATTGAAGTCAGGGTCAAAAATAAGCCTCAAATATGAAATACGTTAAAGGATTTCTTATTACATTCATATTCCTACCTGTGGAGAATCACACAAGTGCGCACACACACACACACACAAACATTTGGCTAGTGAATCAATATCATTTAAAGTGAAATCCCATAAGCATCATGACAATGAACAATTACTTTGGATTTTTTAACTGGTCCAATTTGTGTTTTTGAATAACAGTATATTATTTTATATTGAGTTCAGTCTTTATAACTGGATATTTTTAAAGAAATTAGTTGAATAGTGCTTGATCAGATACAATTCCTTATTTAGGTAAGTTAATTCTGCTTAATTTCTAAGAAACAACAAGATGATATTTTCCATAAAACACTAATCTTAATAATAAATGACAAAGGAATTTTGAAAATGTAAGAAATCATTTAAAAAATAAACCATACTGATATAAGTGAATCCTATCTAATGAGTGTATTTTGCAGTTTGCAATTGACAGGGATCAGAAATGATAACAAGACATTTGTAACTGAAATAATAATAAAAAAGGCTAACATCTACTAACAGCGTCTAAGTGCCAAGTTGATTGTTAAGTGTATTGTATTCATTCTTTTTGGACATTTCGTTCCCATTTTGATTAAAAACTAGGCAGATTTCTAAATTTCAGACATTGTAGGTTTAAGAGATGAATTTTAATTATATGTCACCCTTGCTTTGTAAACCATTGACTGAATTAAATTACTTGACCTGAAGTATTACAATTATTTACTCAACTAAAGGATTTTCCTTGAACTTTACATCTACAATGTTTTTGCATGAATGGGGGCAGAGTTGGTGTCACACTGGGCTGTTAACAACTGGGTCAGCTGCTTGAATCTACCAAGCACTCTGAGGGAGAAAGATGAAGCATTCTGCTCCCATTAAGATTTACAACCTCAGAAATTCTAACAGCATTGATGTGAGTGGGAATCAACTAGACAACATATAAGAACCACCACAAAAATGTTGATTATCGATTTATTTTAGCCTTTCAATAATTGACAATTCTTTAATGGTAACCCATCTGTCAGTTTCCTCTATTATGATGCCTTGAGTGCTACTGTGATGCTGAAAGCTATGCCACCGGAATTTTAAATATTAGCAGGATCACTAATGGTGAACAGGTTTCAGCTAAAATTCTAGAGTAAGACAAAGAAAAATCAAAGAAAACCCACAAATAAAATGAACTCAGCATAGAAAATTATGTGAAACAAAGAATCCAGCAGCACCAGACAAAAATACATACAAAATTGACAGCAATCAATTCTTACCTATCAATAATTACACTGAATGTAAATTAAGTAAATATATTAGTCAAGAAACATAGAGAGCAGAATGGATAAGACAATAAGATCCTTCAGCATGCTGTCTACAAGGGACATATCAAAAAACGTTGGAGACAGCCTAAATGCCCACCAGCAGAAGAATGGTTTAATAGACTTTGATACATAATGGAATACTGCAAAATGTTAAAGAATAAAGATGAATCTGCAACACCTCATAACATGGTTGAACATGGAAGACATTATTGTGAGTGAAATTAGTCAATGACAAAAGGACATGTACTGTAAGAGACCACCAATGTTGTAAAAGTTAAAAAAAAAAAAATCCTGATAAAAGAAACAATCTATGATGATTATGAAGCAAGGGACAGGGAAAACGATTCCTGAATTAGAGAGTAGATGAAGTCCTGGTATAGTGCTGTGGTAATACACTGGACCGCAACGTCAATTTGAACCTCAAGCTCAAATGGATCAATTCCACCAGCCATTCCTCAGAAACCCTTGAGTGAGTCACTGAGATTCAAAATTAATATGACAGCACTTAAAAATAGAAAGGTAGTTACATGTTAATTTGGGTGATGGGGCAGGCAATATAGCAAGACAGAAGTCAGCAGAAGCAAGATGAAGATAGCAGGAGACACAGGGAGGAATGCAATAATTAAAATGAATAGATATAAATACTGGTAATTGTTGGTACATGGAGGGGATTGCAAACATGTAATGAGGCAAAACATATGATTTGTTGAATGTATAACTGATGATGGGGTAGTGACTATGTGCAGGGGAATCAGTTTTGACTCATAGGGACATTGTATAGGGTTTCCAAGGCTATAAATCTTTACCAGAGCAGAAAGCCTCATCTTTCTCCCATGGAACAGCTAGTAGTTTCGAACCGCTGACATTGAGATTAGCAGCCTGACTTGTAACCACCACGCTACCAGAAATCTTCACTAACTCCATAATAAAAAGTTTAAAAAAAATCCAAAAATATTTACAGCCTCAGAAACCCTACGCAGGGTAGCTATGAATTAGAAATGACTTGAAGACATGCAACAGCAACAGTAGCATGGACAAAACATGGGCAGACAGAAGGAGTATATAGAGTCACTGTACCCTAAATAATTGGTCGATGTTCAGTTATTTCAAGAGGTACCACATGATTAAGCATCAATGGCATTGAAGGAAGAAGTCCAAATGGAACTGTACTGAAGTCATTGTACAAAGCTCCAGAATGGATGGAATACAAATTGAGAAACTTTAACAAATTGATGCAGTACTGGACGTGCTCACTCACATATGCCAAGAAATTTGGAAGACAGCTACAACTGATTAGAAGAGATAAATATTTGTCTCCATTCCAAAGAAAGGCAATCTAATGAAATGAGGAAATACAAACAATATCAATAATATCAAACATAAGTAAAATTGTGCTGAAGATAATTACAAAATGGTCACAACAGTATATACACAGGGGGCTGCCAGAAATTCAAGCTAGATTAACAAGAAGATATGGAACTAGGTTATCATTGTTGGTGTCAGAAAGCTCTTGGTTGAAAGCAGAGAAAACTAGAAAGAAATTTACTTGTACTGTATCGACTACACTAAAGCTTTCTGTGTGGATCATAACAAACTATGGATACAATTGTGAAGAATGTGTATTCCAGAACACCTCTCTGTGTTCAAGAGGAGACTGCACAAACCAAAAGGCAGTCATTAGAACAGAACAAGGTGATACTGAATACTTTAAAATCAGGAAAGGTGTGTGTCTGGGTTGTATCCTTTTACCATACGTATTCAATCTGTATACATATTCAAGTAATTTCAGAACCTTGAGTATATGAAGAAGAACGCAGCATCAGAATTGAAGGAACACTCACAAACCAGTTGTGAAATGCAGATAACAGAACTTTGTTTGCTTGTAGTCAAGATAATTTGAAATACTTTATTGATGATGATAAAATAATACAACCTTCTGCTTAGATTGTAACACAAAGTAATAAAAAAAGAAAAACATCTTCACAACTGGACCAATAAATAAAATCATGATAAATTGAGTAAAGATTGAAGTTGTCAAATACTTCGTTCAACTTAGATCCAGAATCAACAACCATGGAAGCAACAGTCAGGAAATCTAAGGATGTGTTGCATTAAGCAAATCTGCTGCAAAATATCTCTTTAAAGTGATAAAAAGCAAAGATGTCATTTTGAGAACTAAGGTGCACCTGACCCAAGCCAGAGTAATTTCAAATACTCTTCTCTAAATAACAACAGAGAAGGAAGGCGTTTTCACATCAAGTATCAATGCTATCCCCTCTGTACACAGAGTAGATAGGCATAGGCAATTTAGACATTGGCTACCTAAAATGAGGGAAGATAAATGCACAAAGTGATTGGATTACAAGGTTTCAAGAGGGAATTTAGTTTTAGAGCGTGTGGAGGAAGAAAGAATCCCCACTGAATAGTTTTGATCTTGTCTAGATGGGTCTGGTTAAAAGAGATGGGTATGTGATTCAATAGTGAGTAATTGTTATCATGACTAATTACGACTGTCACAATTGTAAAGATAGAAGTTTTATAACAAAAATAGGGAAGCAGTTAATCTTCCAGTCCAGAAACAAAAGACCCTGGGACCATCAAGGAAGAAGAGCACAAGTGGAATGTGAGAAATTATCCAGAGAAGCAGCGATGCCATAGATAGAGGCAGAGATGGGGACGTGGACAGAGGGAGCAGCTGAGGACTCTAGATTCATGGAAAGAGAGGAACTGAGAGCTGGTGACCATGAGGCAGATTTACAGAATGTGCCCTTTGGTGATGTAAATTATTATTTATGTCTGAGTGTTTTTTGTTTTGTTTTTTTAAGAGTTAAAGTGAATAGAGAGAAATACTGTTAACTGATGGTACATGGAGGGGATTGTAATCATTGTGATGAAATAAGTTGTATGATTTGTTGAATGTAAAACTGATAATCTGCCCTTTAAACTTTCACTCAATCCACAATAAAGACATAAAGATTTAAAAATGTTGTTTATTGGTCCAGTGGTGAAGATTTTTGTTTTATGTTCATGAGATGCAATCAATACAGGAGGCTGTTGTCTTTGATTTTCAAAAGTAATTATTTTTAAGTCCTCTTCACTTTTAGTGAGCAAGGTTGCATCCTCTGTATATTGCAGGTTGTTAATGAGTCTTCCTCCAATCCTGATGTCACATTTTTCTTCATAGAACCCTGCTTCTCAGATTATTTGCTCAGCATACAGGTTAAACATGTATGGTGAAAGAATGCAACCCTGTCACACACTTTTCTTAATTTTAAAACATTCAGTGTTCTATTCAATTACCTCTTGGTCCATGCACAAATTCCTCATGAAAAGCACAATTAAGTATTCCAGAATACTCATACTTCGCAATGTTGTCCATTGCTGGTCATGAAGCACACAATTGAAAGCCTTTGCATAGTCAATGAAGCACAGCTAAACACCTTTCTGGTATTCTTTTTTTTTTTTTTTTTCAGCCAAAATCCATCAGACATCAGCAATGAATCCAGCTTGAACCTCTGGAAGTTCTCTGTCAATGTATGCTTGCAGCCGTTTCTGTATTACCTTTAATAAAGCTTTACTCACGTGGGATATCAAAAAGATTGTCCGATGATTTCCACATTCATTGAGTCACCTCTCTTTGGAATGGGCACAAATACGTATCTCTTCCAATCAGTTGGCCAGATAGTTGTCTTCTAATTTTCTTGGCATAGATGAGTGAGTGCCTCCAATCCTGCCTCATTTTCTGGAAATATTTCAATTTTTATTCCATCAATTCCTGGTACCTTGTTCTTTGCCATTTCCTTCAAGTCTCCTTGGATTTCTTCCTTTAGTATCATTGGTTCTTGATCATATGCTACCTCTTTAAACAGTTGAACATCAACATTTTCCTTTTGGCACAGTGACTGTTTATTCCTTCCATCTTCTTTTGATGATTTCTACACTTGGGCTTGTAAGTCAACATAATTTAAAGTGGAATCTCCTAAATATCATGAAAATGAACAATTGATTTTGGGTTTTATAATTCACTCAAACCGTGTCTTTGCAAAATCATGGATTGTTTTATATTTAGGACTCTCATCATAGCAGGGTTCTTTGTTTTAATAAATAATTGATAGAATGATTCAAGGCCAAATATAAATCCTCAATCACTGATTATATACAGATTATGTACAGAAAGTTTTACATTAAAAAATATTAGCTTACATTAAATCTTAATCTAAAGTTAATAATAAACAATAAAAAAGCACACACACACACAAAAGCTGACAGCCATTGAGTCAGTTATGACTCAAAAGTCAGTTATCATTAAGGGAGCAGACAGTCTAATCTTTCACCAAAGGAGCTAACCCTTGTGGTTAGCACTCCAGGACTTTTCCTACAGCACCAGACTTATGTTCAACTAAAAAATTATTAAATAATATTACTGAAGTATAGCAAGGCACTCTGGTAGCGTAGTGGTTTACTAATCGGGCTGCTAACCTCAAAGTCAGCAGTTTGAAACTACCAGCTGTTCCATGGGAGAGAGATGAGCATGCTTTCTGCTCCCATGAAGATTTACAGCCAAGGAAACCCTGTATAGGGTCTCTATGAGTTGGAATCTAACCCACGGCACATAACACCAACTACTGAAGTATGGTGGTGGTTGGTGAAGTATAGCAATACATCTAAAGGAATGAACCCTTGTGCACTGTGACGAACTGGAAGTTTGAGTCAACAGTGCTCAAATAAATATACAATGATTTCTCAAAACTCTACCCATTCATTAATTTAAAAAAATATCGTGCCATGTCATCACTATAGGCTAAATAAACATTAGTCAGTAAATTAAAACAATTTCATTTAACAACTACATACCAGCTTTCGATCTCCTACTTCTTTGGAACATTGAGTCTTTAACGATAATTGTATTAGAAAGTTGTCTTCCTAAATGGATGCATTTATCCCCAATAGAACATTTTAATTTTAACCCAAGAAGTGTAATGATTTATTTCTGTGGAACTGACTTCAATAAGCAAGACTAATCTCATTTATGAGCCACATTTATTTTTCAATAACTTATTGCATTTTTTACTCCAAGTATTAATGTTTTATTGAATGCAAAATAAAATTACTTATCCCACGATGAGACATTTGTATGAGACTCCAATTAGAGCCAGAACATGAGACTCTCAGCTGCAAAGAGTACACTGTCTCCCCCACCTACTTTGATCTTGTCATATAACCAGCATACATTTCCTTCTTAAGCTCAGTTTACCATAGTGCACACAGCTTGGCACAACTCTGCTGCAGAGATGAATAACCAAACAAAAACCTACTCAGATATAAATCTGATCAAGAACTCAAAAAGACACCAAATGAAATCTAAGGATGCTAAAAAATCCATTTCAATAAGTGAGCAGGAAATAACTTAAGCAGATTTAATCCTTCATAACACTTCTCAGAATCTTCAGAAGAATGACAAAAATGGCCACTGCAAAGGTAAAACATTTAGTCAATTCGCAATATAACTTAATTAGAAAGCATAGTGCAGAGATGTGGGGAAAGAGTCAAAACTTGACATGGAACAAGGAAAGTCAGATTAAGGGCACAGGCTTAAGAGTCTTCATTTTTGAAGGTGGGACCTTTCAGCTGGATATCATATTCTACTACAAAATCTAAAGATTAATTATATTTATGCATTTTTGAAATGTGCAGTCTTTCATAAGTAACCCATGAGCTATTATTTTGATGGCAATTAAATGGCAAGTTTTGAGAAAAATTGCAATGGAGAATGTGGATTCAAGGTCTAGTACTTGTGCATATGATTCCTTGTGCTTCTGGCCTCTCTTGAATGCAAACATTGTACACATTGCCTACCTCTATCTTTTCTCAGTGCTTCCATTTTATCTCTTTGCTTATTGTCCATCTCCTCCAGGAAAGCTCACTGCTGGGATCTTAGGAGTCACTTGCATTGTCTTGATGGCCAGCATAGAAATTGTGAGAATTATTAACCCCGGTAAGTACGTAAAATACTATAAGGGGATATTCCTTCTAAAATGTTCAATGTGCCTCAATATATTTCATAATATTAAGGAGTAGAACTCTCATTTTAATTAATGCATTTGTGTCATATATTTGTCAAGTTTTGTTTAAACTTGACAAATTTAGAATGCATCATTAATGTGAACTGAATATGGAAAAGTTATTCTGAATTTTTCAAAGAGATGAATAACAGAATGATTGTAAAGAATGTTTTTAAATTCTAAATGTGTATATTATACATAAATGTATATATATATATATATATATATATATACATGTGTTTTCACATTTCCAAAACTTGCATTAAGACTGAAAACACTTATTTGAGAAATAAAAGTTAATTTTTTAAAGTAATTAAATCAAATACTATAAGAAGTGGCAAAATTTGTTCATGATACTGTTCGAATATTTTTCTTGAGAACTTCATTGATTAAATTACATTGATAAAATATTTTTAAATGATATTATTGTATTTTAAGATAATATATCAAAGATTATGCTAGACAACAAAACTATTGTGATTTATTAAAGAAATATTAATCACTATGAGAATTACTTTACTCTGTCTAGGCACTGTAATACTGGAAAAGAACAGAGTCCCGAAAGGTATGTAAACATTTTTAAAATTCTGATATGTTAAGGTTATTGTTGTTATCAAGTATCTTCAAGTCAATTCCGACTCATAGCGAACTTTGATAAGGCTTCTGAAGAGTGACTTGTGAGTTAGAACTGCCCACCCTGTAGTCCAAACAGAACTTGTGGTCCAGTGTGTTATCCCACAGTGCCACAGCTATCTTGTCTCTATTTAGGTCATGAAGAAATAATAAGGCATTTAAAAACCTTCTAAAATGTAGCAATAATTTTTATAGATAAAAATCATAAGAGAGCATTCATGTTATCAAATATAGCAGAAATATGCATTTAAAATCATTATACCCTTGTTTGACAAGTGACTCAAATCCTCTACTGCTTCTATAAAGATAATTATTGTTAGTAAATGCCACTGAATTGGTTCTGACACACAGCCCCTCTGTATAGAATTTCTGAGACTATAAATCTTTGTGAGAGTAGAAAGCCTCATCTTTCTTTTGAATAGCAGCTGGTGGTCTCAAATTGCCAAGCTTGTGATTCACAGTCTAGTGTTTATCCTACAGAGCCATGGTGCTCTCCCTATAAAAATTATAATCTAAAGCTCCCTATGGGAACTTCTACTGTGTTACATGGGTGGCTATGAGTTGAAAATCAACTCGACAACACTTAGCAAACAACAACAGCATAATATGGTAAGAAATGAAATAATTTTACTCTTCTAATAAACTGGTGTTGTTCAGTGATTTTCAGAACCTGAATAGCATAGGTCTTTTTAATGATAGATAAATTAGGGCTGGGAGTCTGATGATATTTTGTGTGTATGCATTTTTTATATGTAAATATGGTAAATTACATTTATCGATTGTATATGTCTATGCATAATATAATAACATTATTATTCAAAAATGTCAATTACCTTTGCATTTTTAATTCAAACTATTTCTCTATAGTAATTCTGAACCTTTCCTCAGTGCATCATTGTGGTCATTGTCCAGAAGACTGGATTTCTTATTCCAACAATTGTTATTTTATTAGTAGTAAAAAAAAAAGCTGGACAGAAAGTCAAACAGCCTGTGCCCTTAAGAAATCCAATCTGATTTCTATGGAAAATGATGAAGAAATGGTAAGATTTCATATATTATAGATACTTTATTTTTAAAATATAATATACAAAAATAAACATAAATATAAAATATACTTGAGCCAATAAAATTTATCAAAAAATATTACTGCCATACCAGGTTTCCTATGCATCTTAAAGATTAGATTCCCATACTTTACAATCTTATAGAAATAGAAATAGAATTATACTAGATGAGCTGTTTAGTATCTTAATTTGTCTTGGTTGATATTTTGGTCTTAAGGGTTCATCCACATTTTCGTTCATGTTTTTGTATGGAGTTGACTCTGACCCTTGTAGTCTTTATGTACAATAAAACAAAATGTAATTCGGTCCTACTCCTTTTTTTCCTTTTCATTGTGATTTGAATGAGAGTTTACACAGCAAATTGGTGTAGTCACACAACAAATCATACACATTTTGTTTTGTGACACTGACCACAGTTTTCTGAACCGTCCTAATGATAACTGGTGTGTTTGTGTCCATTGTCTGTTCATCTCATGCAGTATGTTTCTTAATTTCACTGATCCTTTACTTTACCAAACAAGGTGTCCTTTTCTAATGATTGGTTTTTCCTGATGACTAGCCTGAAGTAAGCAGGACAAAGTCTTGACATGTTTGTTTCTAAGAAGCATTGTGAATGCAGTTCTTCCAAGACTGATTTGTCCAGATTTGTGCTTTATTTATTTCCAAGCTACCTATTATCTACAGTTTGAATTAGCAATGTTTATTTATAGTTTATCTTTGTACAGTGATTCATTTCCAGTTCTTGCTTTTTTTATGAAAAACAATACTTCTATTCATTTTTCCTAAAATAAAATTTGCTATTTCATTTTACCATACAGAAATAAATGTAAATACATCAAAATGTGAAGATAAATGACAAATTTTATAGACCAATGCAAGTACAGATCAGGTCAAGAAATACTCACTATAAGCCTCCTTTAACTCTACACTTGTTTTCTCTTATCACTTCTCCTTCCTCATCCAAAATCATTACATTGATTTCCAATATTATAGAGCAGTTTTGCTTGTTTTTATTCTTTCTAAAAATGGAACCATAAAGTATATGTTAATAATCTATTTCCTTTCATTCACATGTGAGAGCTGTTCAACTGATTATTAGGTTATGTAAGTAATCAATTTCAAGCCAAAACCAGAAAAAACAACAGCAACAAGCAACCTATTCAGTTGCCATGAAGTCTGCTCTGAATCACTGTTGCTGTTGTTGTTAAGAGCCATGGAGTCTGTTCCAACTCATAGCAACCTTGTATAGGGTTTCCAAGGAGCTGCTGGTGAGTTTGAATCACTGACCTTGTTGTTCAAACCAACCTTGTAGTCCAGTACTATTTCCCCCAGCGCTACATCAAGACCTCATTCTGACTCACAGGACCCATGTATTCTAAACTTCAACTGTATTTCAGAGAGTTTTCAATGGCAGTAACCTTTCAAAAGTAGGCTCAAAGTGTATCTTGGTGGATTTGAACAGCCACTCTATGGTTAGTGGCCAAGTGCTTAACCATGTATACCACTAGAAACTTCCCTGTTATGTGAATAAACATTCTAAAATACATTCTGTTTTTGGTTGGAAATTTAATGATTATTAAAATATTTAGCTACTACTTAGTTAATGTGAGTAATGGTTCTCTAAATATCTTTCTGAATGTCTTTTGAACACATTACCTAGATTCACATAAATGAAATTGTATGGTCAAAGACATATGTACTTGTCAATATTTTAAAAATTATCTCAACAGCTTACCAGTTCTAAGACAAATGCACATTTTATCAAGTAGTATTTGAACCTATCCCTTGATCTGTGTCCTCATCAAAACTTAGTAGTATAAGGACTTTAATATTAGAATTTATGACAGCCTTATAATATTTTGTTGTCGTTGTCAAGTCCTGTTGAGTCAGTTCTAACTCATAGTGACCTTATACAGGATATCTGAAGAGCTGCTTGTGGGTTTTAGCAGCCAATCTTATTTTTTGTATACAAGTCTTGACTGTCTTTTTGTCCATTTTGTTTGTCTCTAATTATCTTTTATATTTCTTTTTTGTATATTTTTCATTTGTCATAATATGAATTTTGTACAATGACTATGTGTCTGGCAATCTCTCTAAATACACTGATTAATTCTGATAATTTATCTGAAAATGTATTCCCTTATGGCATGTCAATTTGATTCTTTCCATTAAAATTAATGAAGTCCAGGTATGGTGCTGTAGGATAAGCATTGCTTATCCTGTTTCAATTAGTCTTATTTTGCTTTCTGACTTACATTTTTATTCCCATATTGGAGACGTTTTAAAGAGTAGACTTTATTAATGTTATTATGATCCAATTTTTCATTTATAGTGATAGTGCTTATTTTGGAGTAGATTTAGTTATTAATCTACTGTAGGTTAATACGCCAGACTGCAAAGCCATTTGAACTGCAAGGTCAGCAGTTCGAGCTCCTCAGCTGCTTCTTGGAAACCCTATACAGGGTCGCTATGGGTCGGAACTGCTGATATCGACGACACTTAACAACAACAACAGCAACCATAATGTGAGTGGTTCAAACCCACTACTCAGAATTCTGTACAGTGTTGCAAAGAGTTGGAACCAACTCAAGGACACTTAACAAGAATTAAAATGTATAACTAGCTTATTGTGTCTTTAATCTTTCCCTACTTGAAAGAATGTTCACTTCAAAAGTGAGTAGGGGAAGAAAGAAATATGTCTTCCTGTGTCAGAATAAGAGCTTAAATTATTTTATTATTTCGCTTATATGCTGTTGGGTTTTTGATGATAGCCCCATCAGAATGAGGAAGTTTACCTGTTCTCCCTTTTAAAGCCAGTTTTGAGGCATATTATTAAAATAAAATGTTGTTGTTGTTGTTAAGTGCCGTTGAGTCAGTTCCAACCCATAACGACCATGTATAGAGTTTCGAAGGAGCGGCTGGTAACCTTGAACCACTCACCTTGCAGTTCAATCCAACTCTAAAATCCAGACCATTAACCCATGTGTTGCTGACCAGTCACTCCTCGTAGACCTTATACAGGGTCGTTATGGGTTGGAACCGACTTTGACGGCACATAGCAACTAAAAAATTAAACTGTACATTTTTAATTCATATAATTTCATCAATTTAAAAATACGTATAAATCTTTGAAAACAATATATATGGATAACTGTTACCCTCAAAAGTTTTACTGTGCACTTTTACAATGCTTTTTCTCACCCTTCTTCTATCCCCAATAACAAGCAATAACTTTCTATCACCAATGGTTAGTTTCAATTTTCTAGAATTTCTTTTTAATAGATGAAGTCATACAATATATGCTTTTTCTGACTCTAACTTAACCCAGTTATTTTGTGATTCATCCATACTGTAGCATGATTCTAGAGCTTATTATTTTTATTTGTGAGCAGAAATTGTATCCACCACTTCAGTGTATTGTGCTATCGTTGTTCACATATGACTGGGATGCTTGATGCTATGCCACTGAGATTTCAAATACTCACAGGGTCACTCAGGTGGACAGGTCTCTACTTTTCAACTGTACTTTCATGCTAATACTGATGAGGAGACAGGACCTCTGGAATTCAAAATGGAGAGAGAGGACTTTGTTTGTTTGGTGTGTGTGTGTGTGTGTGTGTGTGTTTTTTACCAAAGTGAAAGATGTAATGAATTATTAGTAGACCTGGATCCTTTTGATCTCTTGTAATATTCCTTGCTTTGGACATTGCTTTGTTAGATAGCCATCTAGCCACAGCTATATGATTCAGAAAACTCAGAAAGAAGATAATATTTTATTGAATGTACCTTTATTTCTGTTCTTTCCAGTTTACATTCTTCCTTCTCATGCTTCAGAATTCATTCTTCCTCATTTTATTCTATTAGAACATTCTTGTTGTTGTTGTTGTTATGTGCTATGGAGTTGTTGTTATGTGCTATGGGTGAATAGAACTGACTCCACGGCACATAATAACTGTACAGGGTTTCCGAGGCTGTTAGTCTTTACGGGAGCAGAGAGCCTCATCTTTCTCTGCAGTACAGCTGGTAGTTTTGAGCTGCTGACCATGAGATTAGAAGCCCAAATTGTAACCATGATGCTATGGGAGCATTTTAGAATTTTCTTAGTCAATCTTAGTTAGTAGGACTGCTACTGGCAAGCAATTTTAGTTTCCTTCCATTTGAGAATGTATTAATTTTATCTTTATAACTGAAAGAATATTTCACTGGGTATTGAGTTCTATCTCTCTTTTTTTTTTTGGTACCTGTGTTTTCTGTGTGTCACTGTCTTTCTAAATTAACTTTCTACCAAAATCAACCCTGGTGTGGCACTGAAGGATAAACACTGAACTGTGAACCACAAGTAGGTCTAGCCCACCAGCAGCTCTTAGGAAACCCTATACATGGTTGCTATATAGTGTTATATGGAGTCCTAGTGTAGTACTGCAGATTAATGTGCTGGACTGCAATGTCGGCAGTTCAAACTCACCAGCTGTTCCTCAGGAACTCTATACAGGGTTGCTATGAGTCAGAACCGACTTGATGGCACTTAACAACAACAATATATAGTACTATAGACAGAATTGCACTTAAATACAACACCATTAAAACTCAGATGGATTTTGGCTGAAAGCAGAAAAAAGCCAGAAAGATGTTTACTGATATTACTTTCAACTGTGCAGATAGTGACAAACTGTGGACACCAATGCACGGAATGGTTATTCCAGAACTCTTGATTGCGCTCATGAGGAACCTATAGTTAGACCAAGAGGCAGTTGTTTGAACATAACAATGGAATACTGAAAGGTTTACAGTCAAGAAAAGTGTGTACCAGGTGTGCATCCTTTTACCATACTTATTCAATTTGTATGCTGATCAAACAATCACAGAAGGCAGATTATATGAAGAGGAAAACAATATCAAGATTAAAGGAAAACTCAGTAACAACCTGTGATATGCAAATGATATAACGTTCCTTACTGAAAGTGAAGAGGAATTAAAACATAAATTAGTGAAGATTGAAGACTGGTCTTTCAGTATGCACTGAAACTCAACGTAAAGAAAACAAGAATCCACAAATATAACTATAAATTGGGAAAAATTGACATTGTTAAATACTTCATTTTATTTGAATCCACAATCAACATTCATGGGAGCAGCAGACAAGAAATCAAATAATGTATTGCATCAGGAAAATCTATTGCACAAGACCTCTTTTAAATTTTAACAGAAACGATATCAGTTTGAATACTAAGGTTTGCCTGAACTAAGCCATGATATTTTCAGTTGCCTCATATGCATGTTAAAGGTGTACAATGAATAAGGAAGATCATCAAAAGAGCATACAGTGTTGGAGAAGACATTAAAAGTACCATGGACTGCTGGAAGAACAAACAAATCTCTGTTGAAAGAAATACAGCCAGAATGCTCCTTAGAATTCAGACCAGCAAGACTTTGTTTCTCATACTTAGGACATGTTACAAGGAGGGACCAGTTACAGGTGAAGGACATAATTCTTGTTAAAGTAGAAGGTCAATGAAAAAGAGGCATAACCCAATAAGAAGGACTGTCACAGTGGCAGCAACAATGGGCTGAAACAGAAGAGCAATTGTGAGGATGGCACAGGATCAGGCAGTGTTTCATTCTATTGTACATAAGGTCACTGAGCCGGAACCAACTACAAGGAAACCAAACACAATAAACAGTACAGATAAGAGTAAAAGTGGAATTAGTGTAAATAAAGAATGGTGCAAGATCACCCAAACTTTCAGATAGTGCCCATTTGACCTAGTTTCAATGGCTTGATAATCACAATTTGAGTAGAAGAAGAGAAAAAATAAATAAATAAATAAGGACATGAGTATAAATTGCTACAGTTTGATGAATTTGACTTATACTCATGGAGGTGTTGTTATTGTTGTGAAGTGCCGTCAAGTCAGTGCCAACCCACAGTGACCCTGTATACAGTTTTTAAGGAGAAGCTGGTGAGCTTGAACCACCGACCTTGCAGTTCAAACGGCTTTGCAGTCTGGCACATCAACCCACAGCGCCACACGAAGACTCATGGAGGTAATATCTCTAAATATCAACAGGGAGGGAAGAAGTCTTGACATCAAGTATCAATGCAATCCTCTCTGTACATAGACAGGGTAGATAAAGACGGGAAACTTAGACACTGGCTACCTAAAATGAGGGGCAATACAATCATGAAGTGACTGACTTATAAGACTTCAAGAGGAAGTTTAGTTTAAGAATGTGTGTAGGAAAATAAAGTCCCCTCTCAATAGTTTTCATCTTGTCTAGGTGGGTCTGGTTAAAAGGGATGCCGATAAGATTCTTATGATTCAATAATGAGCAATTATTATCATGACTAATTGTGACTGTCGCAATTATAAAGGCAATAGATTTTCCTAAGGCAATACACAATAATAAAGGGGAGAGTAGTTAATCTTACAGTCCAGAGACAAAGGACCCTATGACCATCAAGGGAGAAGAGAACAAGTAGAATACAGAGAAGCAGTGACACCATTGATAGAGGCAGATATGTGGACATGGATAGAGAGAGCAGCTGAGGACTTTAGATTCATGGGAAGAGAGGGACTAGGAGCTGTCAGTCAGGAAGCAGACTTGCAGAATGTGCCTTTTGGTGGTGCAAATTATTATATATGACGGAGTGTTTAAAAACAAAAAAAGAGGTAGAATGTATAGAGAGAAATACTGAAATACTGTTAACTGATGTACATGGAAGAGATTATAATCATTGTAATGAAACAAAGTATTTTTTTAATGTAAAATTGATGATCTGCCCTGTAAACATTCACTCAATTCACAATAAAAACTTTAACAACAACAAAAATAATAGTGCGAAGTCTTGAAAACTAAGTTTTTTTTATCAAAATGTAATTTATTTTCCCAATGGTAATCCTTTAATATTCTTTATAAATAAATCTTGGAAAAGTATACCAGAAAAATCCTTTTCTGGAGACAAACAAGTCACAGCCTATAATAATTTATGTCAGGTATTACTATTATAGATTATTTCAACTTCAGTTTATTAAGTTATATGATTTTTAAAAAGCAAGTTATGAAAATTTTAAATATTGATGAAATAATTACCTTTGAATCAAAAGTAAGGAAATGGTGAACTTTTATGCAAATATTATATGTGGCTTTCTATCTTAATAAACTTTTAGTGTTAGAACCTAGCACTCTGGAAAATTAAAGATGAACTGAAGAAAATGGTTTTTAAATATGGTTTTCATAATGGTTTTTTAAAAATAATATTTTTGTTTTCTAATAGAAATTTGTTATTTCCTTATCTTCTTTCTCATGGGTTGGAGTGTCTCGTAAAAGCAAAAATCAACCATGGTTATGGATAAATGGTTCAACTTTCAACAAAAAGTAAGTTTTTTTCTGAATGATGCAATAAAGAAGAAAAATACAAAAAGAAACATTCAGATAAGCAATATTAATAAATAGCCTAAATTGAATTATTGTTGTTAAGAGCTGTGGAGTTGGTTCCAACTTACAGTGTCCCTGTATAGGGTTTTAGAGCAGTAGCTGTAGGGCGTGAACTACTGCCTTTGTGGTTCACAGTCCAGTGCTGAATTATAGTCATGTAGAAATAAATAGAAAGTTAGTGACATGAAATATTAATGTAAGTATTATTTACGAATAGAGCATTCACAGTAATTATTGATAATATTTTATAAGAAATGTCATTACTTATTTTTATAAAATAGCATTATTGCATTGAAAATGACACTGAACATTATATGTTTTTGCATGTCTATCTTTTACAGTGTAGCAGACCCATCAGATGATGGATATAACTGTGTTATGCTAGTCTCACATGGCTTTCTATCAGATGACTGTACAAATTTAAAAGCATACATTTGCAAACATAAGATTCAGAGTTAAAACCTTTGAGTGTTCAGTTCTTCCGATGTCTTCATGTTTCATGAAATGGAAATGATATCATGGTTGCAAAACTCTTAGCATCAATTATTCGGGACTAGTATACTTCACATATGGCACCATCCTGGATTCTACTCTGTATGCTCTTTCCATTGGCTGATCTCCATCAGTACCATTTTTGTGTAATAAACTGTAATTGTGAGTATAATCACTTTTATTAATTGAGTATTTTGTTCCATATGTCCATTTATCTATATAATAATTTTATAATAAAGCAAAAACTTCTAATTTACTTCAGTTTTATAAGAAATCTGAATATTTGATTATGTAAGTACTCATATTTTTTATGATTTTCAAGAATTTTTGGGATGTCTGATAAGGTAGAGGTTTAGTGAAGGCATGGCAGATAGGGGAGTGGTGCAGTGAAGATCTCCTTCAGCAATACCACAGAATACCAGATGAAGCAGGTTCAGGGGAGAGCTACAAAACTCTGAAGCATATTGTGGCAGTGTTTATGTGCCATAGAGCAGGAACTGACTCATAGTGACACTGTACAGGATTTCCGAGGCTGTATATCTTTACAGGGGCAGAAAGCCTCATCTTTCTCCAACGTAACAGCTGGTAGTTTCGAACTTCTGACCTTAAAGTTCACAGCCTGATTCGTAACCACTACACTACCAGAGCTCCTTCTGAATCACATAGGTAGAAATCTTTAAAACCTTAAAAGGCTTATAGCTAGTGGAACTGGCAGCAGAAGTAAGAAATCTCATACTTTAGAATCTGCGGGGTTCAGTGGCCCTGAGCCAACAACTTGGGCAAGACCAAATGGCAAGACGAGCAGGGTAGCAAACAGACCCACTACGGAATAACGCCAAGGGAACTTCGGAGCAATGGTGGGCAATATACTTATTTGTTTTGCTTTGTTCTGATTTTGGGGGGATTTTTTGGTATCTGTTTATTGGCCACTCAGTGTCTGTGCACCTCCATTCTGGTGACTACAGGGGTGCCTGAGTGATTGGACACCCCCCATCCCCACCACTGCTGGGTTCTTCAGTCACGCATGAACACAGATATCCTCAGCATTTAAAACATGCAGGCAATGGAGAGACATATATAAATAGAACCCTGGAAGGAAAAATCTGTCAACCATGAATCCTTTTTCAGCAAAGCTATTGATTAAATACGATGGTATAATAAAATATTCCAGGATAAGCAGAAGTTAAGGGACTTTGCAAAAGCCAAAACTGCATTACAAAACAACCTAAAGGGAGTTTTGTGGTCTGAGAAACAAGAACAGACAACAACCAGAAAGTGACATACGTGGGAGCACCTCCCAGTACTAAATCAATAGATGGAAGAGTAGAGAACAGATCAAAACCATAAGAACAAACTCAGAGAATTTGGGAGTTCAGACTATGATCAAAAGAATTACAATGTAATAGAAGGTAAATATATAGGAACAGAGATCCAGATGCTGAGAAGGTCTGATAGATTACAGGATAAAATAGACTGCACTAAATGGAGGGAAAAGTTAATGGAATATAAGGCAACCTCAAAGAAAATTAGCACTTCACAACATACCAAGAAGAACATGGAAACATTAATACTATGACAAAGTTGACAAGAAAGAACCCAAAAAACATGAAATCAGCACAGGAAGACAAGCAGAACAAAGAAAGCAGCAATACCACAAAAACAACAACAACAACATAATGGCAGCAATTAATCCATATCTATCGATAATTACACTGAATACAAACAGATTAAATGCACCAATGAAGAGACAGAGGATAGCAGAATGGAGAACAAAACAAGATCCTTCAATATGCTGTCTGCAAGAGACACATCATACACTCAGAGACAAAAACAGATTTAAAGCCAAGGGATGGAAAAAAATATACCAATGCAATAAACAATGAACAGGAGTGGCAGTACTAATCTCTAGTAAATAAACTTTAAGGCAAATAGATAAAGCATACTAGATAAAGATGGACATTATCTCATGATTAAAGGGACAATTGAACAAGATGACATAACCATAATAAATATCTATGTTGTTGTTGTTAAGTGCCGTCGAGTCGGTTCCAACCCATAGTGACCCTGTACAGGGTTTCCAAGGCTGTAAATCTTTATGGGAGCAGAATGCCTCATCTTTCTCCCGAGGGCAGCTGGTAGTTTCGAACTGCTGGCCTTAAGGTTCACAGCCCGATTCAGAACCACTATGCTACCAGAGCTATGCTCCCAATGAAATACCTCCAAAAAATATAAAGCAAACTCTAATAGATTTTAAGTAAGAAATAGATGAATCTACAATAATAGTGGGTGATTTAAGTACACTGCTTTCAAAACTGGATACAACAACCAGGAAGAAACTTGACAAAGACACAGAGGAACTAACCCACACAATCAGCCAACTGGCCTTCATAGATGTGTACAGAACATTGAACCCAACAAAAGCACAATAAACATTCTTTTCCAGTGCACATGGAACATTATACAGAATAGACCATGTGTTAGGCCACAAAACAAACTTCCATAAATTAACAAACATCAAAATACTACAAAGCATCTTCTCAGATCACATACCTATCAAGTTAGAGATCAACAATAGGAAGACCAAAGAAATGAAGACAAATACATGGAAACTGAATAGCACCCTGCTGAAAAGCGACTGGATAATAGAAGAAATAAAACGCGAACTAACAAAGTTCTGAAAAAGAAACGAGAAATCTTTGGGACATGGTGAAAGCGATGTTGAGAAGACAATTTATTGCAATAAATGCACACATTCAAAAAAAAGAAAGAACCAACATTAACACATTAACACAGCATCTACAACAATTAGAAACAGACCAACAG
>NW_006409043.1:17508-21043 GCF_000296735.1 Chrysochloris asiatica | reverse complement strand
TTGAAAACTTAGAAGAGATGTATACATTTTTAGAAAAACATAAACTATCTAAACGTGAACGAGAAAACCTGAACAGACCCAAAACAAAAGAAGAAATTGATCAGTTCATCAAAAAATTCCCAACCAAAAGAAGCCCAGGCCCAGATGTCTTCACTGATGAGTTCTACTAAACATGCAGAGAAGAGCTGTCACCAATTCTACTCAAATTATTCGAGAATATAGAGGAGGATGGAAAACTTCCTAGTACATTTTATGAAGAAAGCATAACCCTCATAACAAAACCAGGGAAGGATGTCACTAAGAAAAAAAATTATAGACCAATATCTCTCATGAACAAATATGCAAAAATTCTCAACAAAATACTAGCCAACAGAATCAAGCAGCACATCTAAAAGATATAAATCATGATCAAGTGGTATTCATATCAGGGATGCAAGGATGGTTCAACATTAGAAAAGAAATCATTGTAAACCACCATATAAATAAGAAAAAAAGAAAAGAACCACATGATCATATTGATTGATGCAGAAAAGGCATTTGACAAAATCCGACATATATTCCTGACAAAAACCCTCAACAAAGTAGGAAATTCCTCAACATAATTAAGAGCATCTATACAAACCAAGAGTCTACATTACTCTCAATAGAGAGAAACTGAAAGCCTTCCCTCTGTGAACAGGAACCTGACAAGGATAGCCTTTGTCACCACTCTTATTCAAAATTGTGCTGTAAGTCTTAGCAACAGCTGTACTGGAAGAAAGGGAAATTAAAGGCATTCAATTGGCAAAGAGGAAGTAAAACTCTTTCTTTTTGCAGACAAAATGATCCTATACATAGAAAACCCCACAGACTCAGTAAAAAAGCTACTAGACCTCATTGGAAGATCATCAAATTGGCAGGGTATAGATCAACATATAAAAATCAGTTAGATTCCCCAATAACAACAACTAAAGGGCAGAAAAGGACATTAGAGAAAGCAATACAATTTACAGTGGTCACACAAAGGATGAAATATCTGGGAATATATGTAACCAATGAGATAAAGAACCTATACAAAGAAAACTACAAAACCACTACTATAAGAAACCAAAAGAGACCTGAAAAAATAGAAAAATGTACCATGCTCCTGGATAGGAAGAATTAACATTGTGAAAATGTCAACACTGCCCAAAGCAATTTCCACATATAATGTAATCCCAATCCAGATTCCAATGACGTTCTTCAAAGAGATGGGAAAAATGATTACAAACTTTGTATGGAAAGGAAAGAGAGTCAGGATAAGCAAATCTCTGCTTAAGAAGAAGAATAAGGTTGGAAACCTCTCACTCCCCAACTTCAACATTTATTACATGGCTACAGTGGTCAAAACAGCTTTGTACTCGTACAATGAAAGACACGTTGATCAATGAAATAGACTTGAGAATCCAGAAATTAATCCATCCTCATACAGCCAACTGATTTTTGACAAAGTGCCTAAATATATTGCATGGGGAGATGATAATCTCTAAAACAGATGGTGCTGGCAGAGTTGAAAACTGATATGCAAAAGATTGAAAAAAGACATTTACCTCACACTCCATGCAGAATCTGCTGAGGTGGGAATACTCCAATTAAAAGTACAAGAAGATCAGCCTGGAGTGGCTAGAAGAGCAGAAGATACTTCTTGAAAGAAAGCCTGACACGAAAAATACAAAACAATAACACCAGTCCCACTGACTAGTACAAGAACAACTAAGTTGTTCACCCAAGAGACATCAAGGCAAGCATCCGGGTCCCCACAGGGCAAACCCCCTTCCAAGACTAAGACTCAAGGGGAATACACAGCAGACATGTGGTCAGACTACTGAGTATGTTTATCACCCATAAGGGCAAGTGAGAGGAAAACAGTAATGAAACTGTAAGCTAAGTCCAACCACTTTCAATAGATTCCCATCAACATGGGTGAAGGCCTGATTGGACAGCAGTTTGGCAAGACCTGGGGAATCCTGGGCCCAGAATCAGTGACATAACCACAGAGGACTAGAGTGGAGAGTGAAGCCTTCAGCTGATAAGTAGTGAGGGCATATACACAAGAACACCCACACTTGCAGATAATACCCACTTGACCTGGCTTCAATGGCTGCATGATCAGAACTCAACTAGAAGAAGAAAGAAAATTAAAAAAGAGTAATCTGATACAATTTGATGAACTTGACATACACCTATAGAAGTAGTAACTCAAGAAAGGGAACAAATCTTTACAGCAAGGACCATTCCCATCCCCTCAATACACAGGGTAGACACAGTTGGGCAACTTGGACATTGGCTATCCAAAATGGGGGAGCTAAAAAGGCAAGAAGTGACTGGCTTACAAGCTTTCAAGAGGGAGCCTAGGTGCAGAAGGTGCAGAGGAAGGTAGAATCTCCACTGAGTAGTATCCAATCTGTCTGGGTGGGGCTGATGAAAGAAGACAGGTATAGGTCTCTTGTGGTACAAAAGTGAATAATTGTTATAAGGACTAACGGTGAGGGCTGGAAATGTAAAAGTAGACATTTTGTAGCAAAAGGAGGGGAGTGGTTGACTTTGCAGTTCAGGAACGGAGGTCCTTGGGACAGTCAAGGGAGAAGAGCGGACTGAGGTGAGCTTTCCAGAGAAATGGTGATGAAAGAGATGGAGGCACAGACAATGTCATGGAGACTTGGACCAGCTGGGGACTCTAGACAGAGAGGGAGTGGGGCTGTGTGCTGACAATTGAGGGGCAGGCTTGCGGGGTATACCATTTGTTTCCTTGTTGATGCACCGAGGGGCAGACTTGCGGGATATACCATTTGGTTGATTCATTATGAAAAGATATACAATAGGATGAATATAAAGCTAATGTCCTCCCATGTAAAGTATCACATGACTCATAATAAAACATTTTAAAAAACACAAAAAAAAACAAAACAAAACAAAAAGAAAAGAAACCAGCCAAGAATTAATAAAGGCTGAGAAATTTCATATGTGTATTTAGATTCAGTGCATATATTTGGACTTAAATGTAGCAAGGTTATTCTGTTTGTAAAACAATAGTATAGAATGAGGTAGAGAGTATTTGTTTATTGCCTGTCCAGTCATACACGCTTGGATGCAGTACTGATGCTTCTGCTCAGAAAATTTCCTTGTTAAAATAAACTAATGTCTGACACATTGTCTTCTGTTCAGGTTTTGGTGTCTTGGTGAATACCCCACATGGAAGGATTTTATCTTCTGGGTTTGAACCTAAACACAGTTAATACATAGTTGATATTCATTTAGAAATATCTAATAATTTTGTTTTCTTCAACTCTCTTTTCCTTCCTGTAAGGAAACTTAATGTGGCATGTGTTTTTCTTATGCTGAAAGATACAGAAATATTTCCATTGTTGTTGTTGTTGTCAGGTGCCATTGAGTCGGAACCGACTCAGAGCGACCCCATGCACAGCAGAACGAAACAATGTCCGATCCTGGGCCAACCTCACTACCGCTGCCACACCCGAGTCCATCAATGATGCCACCTGGCTGATCCATCTCATTG
>NW_006409043.1:14563-16111 GCF_000296735.1 Chrysochloris asiatica | reverse complement strand
GATTATAGTAGAAAGATATCTTTACTTAGAACTCAATTCCAATGTAACCAACCATCTGTCATTAGACACTTGTTTAGCTGTTGTCAAGTTGATGACAACTTAAGGTGACCTCATGTATGCTTCTCAGGGTTTTCAGTGCTATGAACTATGTAGACCACCAGCCTGTCTTTGTAGGCGAGTGTGAGTGGATTCAAACTGTCAACGTAATGGCTAAGTAGTTTAGTAGTTAACAGTCTTTAATTTCCAGAAACTCTTCTTTGGACATTAGATTTTGACATTTTCATAAACAGTCACTGATAGCTAAATGCCATCAAGTGGGTTCCAACTCATAGTAACACTTATAAGATTACCAAGGTTTGTAAGTCTTTGTGGGAGGAGAGAGTCTCATCTTTCTCCCATAGAGTGACTGGTGGGCTCGAACCACTGACCTGGTGGTTTGCAGTTCAGTGTTTATCCAATGAAGCCACTGCACTCCCCATTCACAAGTACACACACTTATTTACATCATAAAAAATAAATTCTAGGGACATCCAAAGTTCTGAGTAATTTTAATCATGAGATTATGGTTGCTGATAGAGATTTTGTTATGTGTAAATGCCAGAAGAATCAACCTATATTAATACATATATAAAAGGACAAGACATGTAATATTATTTAATTAATGAAAGCAAAAGTGAATATCTGTTGAAATAGTAAATATATTCCTTTCAACCTAAAAATAGAAGAGTAGTAAACTTTGTAGTAGTTAGCATTGTTGAAGAATAATTTAATTTCTTAAATTATGTAATAGAAGTAATAGAGAAGAGAGAGATTATGATTTACTTTTTGAAAATATAATACATAAAGTAATATGTAAAGTATAATAAATAGAAATTAACCTATTTCTAATAAATATAATAACACAAATGCACATAAATATATGTAGACACAAGGTGTTCATGAAAAATGGAATTAAAAGATAATGGAAGTTTTCCATGAACTTTTTGAAACGCTCTTGTATACTAATTTACTTTAAAAATATGTAGACTTTGTTGTTAATTACCATAATGTTGATTCCTACTCGTAGTGAACTCATTTGTTCAGTGTAAAACTGTTTCATAGGGATTTCAAAGTTGTAATCTTTTGGAAAGAGATTGTCAATCCTCTCTTCTAAGGCAGCTTTGGAGTAATATGTAGAAAAGAAGAATGTAATGCCAGGGTTTTGCAATATAGTATAAAAGTAGGATTTATACATATGCAATATTGTTAATGTGGCCTAAGTTTTAATAGTTTGTGCTTTGATGAAACAAGCTAACTGGTTGAATGATCAAACACTCTTCATGCAAAATCCTATAGAATAAGAAAAGAATTTATCAAAAGCACTTCAAAAGGAGCTAACTGGATGAAATATGTAAAGATCTTATTTGTCCTTTCAATGTTGTTGTTGTCAGGTGCCATTGAGTCGGAACCGACTCATCGCGACCCCATGCACAGCAGAATGAAACAATGTCCGATCCTGGGCCAACCTCACTACCACTGCCACACTTGAGTCCATCAGTGATGTCACCT
>NW_006409043.1:1902-12633 GCF_000296735.1 Chrysochloris asiatica | reverse complement strand
TTACTCAGATTATATTACACAAGTTTAACATTTCTATTAAAAAAAAGGATGAATTAGTTTACATTAAATCTTAATCTATAGTTAATAATAAACAATTTAAAATAACAAAGAAACAAAAACAAAAAAAGTAATAGCCATTGAGTCCATTCTGACTCAAAACTGTAAATCATTAAGGGAACAGGTCTAATCTTTCACCCTAGGAGCTAACCCTGGTAGTTAGAAGTCCAGGATTTTTCCTACAGCACCAGAATTAAGTTCAACTATAAAAATGATTAAATAATATTACTGAAATATAGTAATACAACTAAAGGATTGAACCCATGTGCACTGTGATGAACTGGAAGTTTGAGTCAACAGTGTTCAAATATGCACTGATTTCTCAGAACTCTACCCATTCATTAATAAGAAAAATACCATGCCCTTTCATCTCCATAGACTAAATCAACATTAGTCAGTAAATTAAAGCAATTTAGTGTAACAAATGATTATACATGCCAACTTTCCAACCCCTACTTCTATGGAACGCCCAGGCTTTAAGGATTATTATATTAGAAAGGTGTCCTAAATGGATGTATTTTTTCCCCAATACAGCATTTTAATTTTAACCCAGGAAGTGTAGTGATTTAATTCTGTGAAACTGACTTCAATAAGCAAGGCTATTATCATTTATGAAGCACATTTATTTTTCAATAATTTATTGCGTTTTTTACTCCAAGTATTATTGTTTTATTGAATGCAGAATAAAATTACTTATCCCATCATGAGACATTTGTGTGAGACTCCAAGTGAATTAGAGTCAGAACATGAGACTCTCAGCTGCAAAGAACACCCTGCCTCCCCGACCTACTTTGATCTTGTCATATAAAAAGCATACATTTCCTTCTTAAGCACAGTTTACCATAGTGCACACAGCTTGGCACCCCGCTGCTGCAGAGATGAATAACCAAACAATAATCTACTCAGATATAAATCTGACCAAGAACTCAAAAAGACAGCAAATGAAATCTAAGGATGCTAAGAGATCCATTTCAATAAGTGAGCAGGAAATAATTTATGCAGATTTAACTCTTCATAACGCTTCTCAGAATCTTCAAAAGAACGACAAAAATGGCCACTGCAAAGGTAAAACATTTAGTCAATTCTCAATAGAACCTGTTTAGAAAGTGTAGTGAAGAGATGTGGGGAAAGAGTCAAAACTTGACATGGAACAAGGAAAATCAGATTAAGGGAACAGGCTCAACAGTCTTCATTTTTTAAGGTCGGATCTTTCATCTGGATATCATATTCTGCTATAAAATCTAAAGATTAATTATATTTAGGCATTTTTTCAAATGTATAGTCTTTCATAAGTAATAAATGAGCTATTATATTGATGGAAATTAAATGGTAATTTCTGAGAAAAATTGCAATAGAGAATGTGGGTTCAAGGTCTAGTACTTGTGCCTATGATTCCCTGTGCTTCTGGCTTCTCCTGAATACAACATTGTACACATAGCCTTCCTCTATCTTTTCTCAGTGTTTCCATTTTATCACTTTGTTTATTGTCCATCTCCTCCAGGAAAGCTCACTGCTGGGATCTTAGGAGTCACCTGCCTTGTCTTGATGGCCAGCATAGCAATTGTCAAAGTTATTAACCCTGGTAAGTTTGTAAAATACTATAAGGGGATACTCCTTTTAAAACTTTGAAAGTGCCTCAATATATTTCATAATATTATGGAGTAGAACTCTCATTTTAATTTATGCATTTGTGTCATATGTTTGTCAATTTTGTTTAAACTTGACAAATTTAGAATGCCTCATTAATGTGAAGTGAATATGGAAAAGTTATTCTAAAATTTTCAAAGAGATTAATAACAGAATGATTGTAAAGAATACGTGTTTTTTCATTCTAAATGTGTATATTATACATATGTGCATATACATATGCATTTCCAAACTTGCACTAAGACTGAAAACACTGATTTGAGAAATAAAAGTTAATTTTTCAAAGAAATTAAATCAAATACTATAAGAAATGGAAATATTTGTTCCTGAAAGTTTTCAAATATTTTTCTTGAGACCTTTATAGATTAAATTTCATTGGTAAAATATTATAAAAATACATTATTATATTTTAAAATAATACATCAAAGAATATGCTAGACAGCAAAACTATTATGATTTGTTACAGAAATATTAATCACTATGAGAATTACTTTGCTCTTTCTAGGCACTAGAATACAGGGAAAGAACAGAGTCCCGAAAGGTATGTAAACATTTTTTAAATTCTGGTATGTTAAGATTATTGTTGTTATTAAGTGCCTTCGAGTGAATTCCGACTCACAGTAACCCTTTATAGGGCTTCTGAAGAGTGGCTGGTGAGTTTGAACTGCCCACCTTGCAGTTCAAAGAGAACTTGTGGTCCAGTGTGTTATCCCACAGTGCCACAGCATATCTTGTCTCTATTTAGGTCATAAAGAAATAATAAGGCATCTAAAAACTTTCTAAAATATAGCAATAATTTTTGTAGATAAAAATCATAAGAGGGCATTCATGTTATCAGATATTAGCAGAAACATTCTTTTAAAATCATTATACCCTTGTTTGACAAGTGACTCAAATCCTCTACTGCTTCTATATGGGTAATTATTGTTGGTAAGTGCCACTCTATTGGTGCTGACACACAGCTCCCTATATAGGATTTCTGAGACTGTAAATCTTTGTGAGAGTAGAAAGCCTCCTCTTTCTTCTGAAGAGCAGTTGGTGGTTTCAAATCTCCAAACTAGTGGTTCACAGTCTAGTGTTTATCCACAGAGCCACGGTGCTCTTCCTATATAATTACAGTCTAAAACTCCCTATGGAAACTTCTAATGTGTTACATGGATGGTTATGAATTGAAAAATCAACTTGCCAACACTTAACAAACAACAACAGCATAATATTATAAGAGATAAAATAATTTTACTCTTCTAATAAACTGGTGTTGTTCAGTGATTTTCAGAACCTGAATAGCACAGGTCTTTTTAATGATAGATAAATTAGGGATGGGAGTCTGATGATTTTTTTGTGTGTATGTATTTATTTATGCAAATACTGTAAATTATATTTATAGATTGTGTATGTCTATGCGTAATATAATAACATTGTTATTCAATAATGTCAATTAACTTTGCATTTGTAATTCGAACTATTTTCTATAGTAATTCAGAATCATTCCTCAGTGCATCATTGTGATCATTGTCCAGAAGACTGGTTTTATTATTTCAACAATTGCTATTTTATTAGTAGTAATAAAAAAACCTGGACAGAAAGTAAAACAGCCTGTGCTCTTAATAAATCCAATCTGATTTCTATGGAAAATGACGAAGAAACGGTAAGATTTCATATATTTTATTTAAAAAATACAATATACAAAAATAAATATAAATAAAATATATACTTGAGCCAATAAAATTTATTAAAAATTATTATTGGCATACCAGGTTTCCTATGCATCTTAAAAGACTAGATTCCCATACTTTACAATCTTAAAGAAATAGAAATAGAGTTATACTAGATGAGTTGTTTAGTGTCTTTATTTATTTGGGTTGATATTTTGATCTTAAGGGTTCATCCGTATTTTCGTTCATGATTTTGTATGGTGTTAACTCCGATCCTTGTAGCCTTTAGTTACAATAAAACCAAATGTCATTCGGTCCTACTCCTTTTTTTTCCTTTGCATTGTGATTAGAATGAAAGTTTACAGGGCAAATCGGTGTAGTTATGCAACAAATCATCACATTTTGTTTTGAGACACTGATCACAGTTTTCTGAGCCATCCTACTAATCATTGGTGTGTTTGTGTCCATTGTTGTCAGTTCATCTCATGGTGTGTGTTTCTCATTTTCACTGATCCTTTACTTTACCAAACAAAGTGTCCTTTTCTAAGTGATTGGTTTTTCCTGATGACTTGTCTGTAGTAAGCAGGACAAAGTCTTGACATGCTTCTAAGGAGCATTCTGAATGTAGTTCTTTCAAGACTGATTTGTCCAGATTTTTGCTTTATTTCAAAGCTACTTATTATCTGTAGTTTGAATTGATAATGTTTATTTATAGTGCATCTTTGTACAGTGATTCCTTTCCAGTTCTTGCTTCTACTCATTTTTTCCTAAAATAAATGTTGCTATTTCATTTTACCATACAGAAATAAATCTAAATATATCAAAAAACGGTGAAGTTTAATGAAAAATTTTATAGACCAATGCAATTACAGATTATCCAGAAATACACACTGTAAACCTCTTGTGAACTCTGCACTGTGTTTTCTCTTATCACTTCTCCTTCCTCTTCTCAAACCACTATATTGATTTCCAATATTATAGAGCTTGTTTTTAATCTTTATGAAAGTGGAATCATATAGTGTACGTTATAATCTATTTCCTTTCATTCACGTGTGATACTTGTTCAATGATTAGTATGTTATGTAAATAATCACTCTCAACCTGAAACAAAGAACAAACACAGCAACAAGCAACCTATTCAGTTGCCATGGAGTCTACTCCGACTCATTGTTGCTATTGTTGTTCAGTGCCATGAAGTCAGTGCCAACTCACAGGGACCTTGTATAGGGTTTCCAAGGAGCTTCTGGTAAGTTTGAATCACTGACCTTGTGGTTCAAACCGACCTTGTAGTCCAGTACTATTTCCCCCAGCACCATACCAGGACTCCATTCTGACTCATAAGACCCATGTATTTTAAACTTCAACTGTATTTCAAAGAGTTTTCAATGGCTGTAACCTTTCAAAAGTGTATCTTGGTGGATTTGAACTGCCACTCTATGGTAGTGGACAAGTGCTTAACCACGTGTACCACTAGAAACTTCCCTGTTATGTGAATAAACATTCTAAAATCCATTCTGTTGTTGGTTGGTAATTTAATGATTATTAAAATATTTAGCTACTACTTAGTTAATAGTGACTAATGATTTTCTAAATATCTTTCTGAATGTCTTTTGAACATATTACCTAGATTCACAGAAATGAAATTGCATGGTCGACATATATACTTATCAATATTTTAAAAATTATCTCAACAGTTAACCAGTTCTAAGACAAATGCACATTTCATCAAGTAGTGTTTGAACTTACCCCTTGACCCATGTCTTCATCAAAACTTAGTACTATAAGGACTTTAATATTAGAACTTATGATGGTCATATAAGATTTTGTTGTCATTGTCAAGTGCTGTTGAGTCAGTTCCACTCATAGCGACCTTGGACAGGATATCTGAAGAGCTGCTGGTGGGTTTTAGCAGCCAATCTTATGTTTTGTATGTAAGTCTTGAATTTTTTTTGTCTCTTTTACTTATCTCCAATTATCTTTTACATTTCTTTTTTTGATATTTTTCATTTATCATAATATAAATTATGTACAATGACCATGTGTCTGGCAATCTTTCTAAATACACTGATTAATTCTGATAATTTATCTGAAAATGTATTCCATTATGGCATGTCAATTTTATTCTTTCCAATAAAATTTATGAAGTCCAAGTGTGGTGCTGTAGGATAAGCACAGCTTACCCTAAGTTTCAATTAGTCTTATTTTTCTCTCTGACTTATATTTTGATTCCCATATTGGAGACCTTTTAAGCAATAGAATTTATTAATGTTAATATGATACAATTTTTTCATTTATAGTGGTAATTTATTTTGGAGTAGTTTTAGTTATTAACCAGGCTCCTGGTGTGACGCTGTGGGTTAATGCCAGGTGAGCGGTTTGAGCTCCTCAGTTGCTCCCTGGAAACCCTATGCAGGGTCGCTATGGGTCAGAACCGATTCAATGGCACTTAACAACAACAACAACCATAAGGTCAGTGGTTCAAACCCACTACTCAGAATTCTGTACAGTGTTGCAATGAGTTGGAACCAACTCAAGGACACTTAACTACAAGAATTGAAATTTATAGCTACTTTATTGTGTCTTTAATCTTTCCTACTTGAAAGTAAGGGAGGAAAGAAATATGACTTCCTGTGTCAGAATAAGAGCTTTAATGATTTTATTATTTCACTTATATGCAGTTGGATTTTTTGATGATAGCCCCATCAGAATGAGGAAGTTTACCTGTTCTTCCTTTTAAAACCAGTTTTGAGGCATATTTGACATAAAGTAAAATGTTGTTATTGTTGTTGTTAAGTGCCGTTGAGTCAGTTCCAACCCATAACGACCACGCATAGAGTTTCAAAGGAGCGGCTGGCAACCTTGAACCGCTCCCCTTGCAGTTCAATCCAACTCTAAAGTCCAGCCCATTAACCCATGTGGTGCTGACCAGTCACTACTTATAGATACTATACAGGGTCGTTATGGGTCGGAACCGACTTGATGGCACATAACAACAAAAAAGTAAAGTGCACATTTTCAATTCATATAATTAGCGTAGTGTTTACGAATCGGGCTGCGAACCGCAAGGTCAGCAGTTCGAAACTACCAGCTGTTCCTCAGGAGAAAGATGAGGCTTTCTGCTCCTGTAAAGATTTACAGCCTCGGAAACCCTGTATAGGGTCGCTATGAGTCGGAACCAACTCCACAGCACATAACAACAACAACATAATTTCATCAATTTTAAAATATGTATATATCTTTGAAAACAATATTTATGGATAATGAATATAACTGTTACCTTCAAAAGTTATACTATGCACCTTTGTAATCCTTTCTCTCACCCTTCATTTATGCCCAATAGCAAGCAATAACTTTCTGTCACCATTGGTTAGTTTCAATTTTCTAGAATTTCTTTTTAATGGATAAAGTCATGCAATATATACGTTTTTTTTCTGAATTTAACTTAACACAATTATTTTGAGATTCATCCATACTGTAGCATGATTCTAGAGCTTATTATTTTTATTTCTGAGAATTAATCGTATCCACCACTTCAATGTATTGTGCTGTCGTTGTTCACATATGACTGTGATGCTTGATGCTGTGCCACTGAGATTTCAAATACTAACAGGGTCACTCAGGTGGACAGGTCTCTGCTTTTCAGCTCCACTTTCATACTATAACTGATGAGGAGACAGGACCTCTGGAATTCAAAGTGTAGAGAGAGGGATTTCTGTTTTGTTTTTCTGAAGTGAAGCATAAATTATTAGAAGACCTAGAGTTAGAAAATCAAAAGAGATAACACACTCTGCAACTCTCAAACTGAAGGATGTTTGGTGGTGACTGTGTGCCATTGAGTTGTTCCCGACTCATAGTGAATGACCCTGTATTGAAGATCCGAGGCTATAACCTTTATGGGAGCACAAAGACTCATTTTTCTCCCATACAGTATCTCGTAGATTCAAACTTATGATCTTGTGGTGAGCAGCATAATTCATAATCCACTACGATGCTACCAAGATGAAGGAATAAAGAAAAGCTCAAGCCCTAAGGTGCTATAAATATATAGACAGATCCAATGGGAAATTTATCTAATGAAACAAAGGAAACTGGAAGGAATACAGTCACTGTACATTAAAAAAATTGGTCAATGTTCTACCATTTCCATACATACAATCAAGAAGCACTGATATTGAAGGTGAAATCCAAGCTACACTGAAGGTTTATAAAGAGACAAGGTACCAGGAATTGACAAAATATCAACTAAAATATTTTAACAAATAGATGCATCCCTTGAGGTGCTTACTCCTTCCTTTATGCCATGAAATTTGGAAGAGAAATGTCTGGCCAACGACTAAAGAAATCTGTATTTGTGCCCAATCTAAACTAAGTGACCCAACTGAATGCTGCAACTCTGAACAGTGAACAAGGATGGCAGAAGAATTGATGTCTCTGAATTATGGTATTAGATAAGAATAGTAAATATATTACAAACTGCCAGAAGAATGATGAAATACATCTTGGAAAAAGTAAAGCCAGAATATTCCTTAGAAGTAAGGATGGCAAGACTTTGTATCACATGCATTGCCTTGTTATCAGAAGGCTCCAGTCCCTGGAAAAGTACAACATATTTGGTAAGGTAGAGCATCAGTGAACAATAAAAGAAAGACCTTCAATGAGATTAACAGTTCTTGTGCCTGTAGCAATGGGTTCAAACACAACAAAGATTTCAAGAATGATGCAACACCACGCAAAGGATGGCTATGTGTCAGAACCAACTAGATGACAACTAACAAAAGAGTAGTTGTACATATACATCACATTGTGCTGTAGGATAAAGCTGGATAGCAAGGTCAGTTTGAATCACAAGGTCTCCATTTCAAAACCACCAGTCGCTCCTTGGAAAACCTATACAAGGATGCTATGAGTCAGAACCAACACTAAGGTTGGTTCTGACAACAACAACAACAACAACAAAAGCCACAATTTTCTTATCCATTCAGTTGCTGATTAACATCTGGGTATGTGTGCTAAGGTCTTGATTTCACTTATTCTTTTTGTGTCTTTTTTTAATGCTATTGTAAAGTGCCTTTAAATGAATTCTGACAAATAGCAGGGTTTCAGAGGAGTGCCTAGAGGGTTTCAACTGCTGACATTGCAGTTAGCTATCTATAAAAAAAAGCTAACTTTTTTTATTGTTGTTGTTGCTGTGTACCATCAGGCCAGTGCTCATCCTATAGTGTCACACACTTTGTGATTGTTGTTAAGTGTTGTTGAGTCAAGTCAGACTCATAGTGACTCTGTATCGAATTTTCGAGGAGTTTCTGATACCACCAATCTTGAAGCTCAAACTGACCTTGCAGTCCAGTGCACTAATCCACAGTGCTACACTATAGTGCCATAATTTGATTGCATCAAATTTCTCAGATATTGTGATTATAGTTTAATGACTTTGACATTTGTATACACCTATGAACATATCACTCCAAATAAAACAACATTTCCTTCAGCCGGGAAGTATTCACTTTCAGGCTTCTGATGTTCTATCAAAGCTTCGCTTCACAAGTGAGTACACATTAGACAGTTTGGTTATATATTCACATCGTAATAGACAATTGTAGTTAAAAAAAAGGGGGAAGTTGTCATGTGGGTGTAGCTTTGTTTACATACACTTTCAATTTTTATAGAATCCAAGTGAATTGCTAGGTTTAGGGGAAACCAATGTTTAACTTTAAATTAAAAACTGGCAGAATGTTTCCAACATGTTTGTATCATTTTCCACTCCTAAAAATTGTTTGAGAGTTACATTTGATCTGCATCCTTGCTAGCAAATGAAATACCTTCTTTTGATATATTTTACTTATTTGAATGATCTTTAATCCTTTCAACAGATTGTTTTTACCAAGATTGCAAAATGTATTAGCATCCAGTGATTCATAGTGTTTGACCATTTACTTTTACATCAATAAGATCTGTAGTTTTTGCTGCTCTGAAATGCCATTAAGTCACTTCTGACTCATGATATGTTTTGTTAAGTGCCATCAAGTCTCTTCTCACACACATAGTGACCCTATGCAGGGTTTCTGAAAAGCAGCTGGTGGGTTTGAACTGATGACATTGTAATTAGCAGTCCAGTGCTTATCCTACAGCACCACACCTGGACTCCAAAATATTTACAGAAGCAGATTATCATAACTTTCTGCTGTGAATTAGCTGCTGAGTTCAAACTGTTGATATTGTGGTTAGCAGCCAAGGTCTTCAAGCACTACCAAGTCTTGCACCAACTTCATGACCATAAGATCTATAGTTATAATATCTCCTTTCACTACTTTATATGGATTCCATGTCTTCTCTCATTATATTAATATTTCTGGTTGGTTTATTAATTTAATAAATATTTCTAAGACATAACTTAGTTTTATTTGCTTATTTATTTATTTGCTATTTTTATCATTAATTTATGCTATTATATTTATATTTTTCTTGCTTTATTTGGGATTAATTTTGTCTTCTAATTCTGTTTTCTGATCTTTAAAACTGAGATCATTAATCTGAGACCTCCTATCTTTTTATTTAATTTACACAATAAATAAGTATTTAACATGTTAAATTTACATCTTAGTACTGTGTTTGCTACATTTCACAAATTTTAATGTGCTGTGCTATGTTTTCATTTATATTCATTTTTTTCTCTAACCTCCTGTGACATTCTCATTGGTATCTTGGTTTCTTTAAATTATTCACATATTCTCTTTCATTACTAATTTCTAATTATATTTCATTGTGTTAAAAGAAAATACTTCATATGATTCCAATCCCTCAAAATTATTTATGTTTATTTTACGGTCCAAAGTATGGTCTATTTTGATTAGTATATTATATAGCATGTGAAAAGAATGTGCATTTTTATATGGCGTGTTCTGTAAATGTCCACTAGATAATGACTGGTGATATAATATTCTATTTTTCTATTTACTTAATGACTTCTTCTTATATGCACTATTCGGTGCTGAAAGAATACTAAAGTGAATAGTTATATATTTCTCTTCTTCATCTTTCAGTCTATCAAATTTACTTTAAGTATTTGAAACTTTGATGGTAGGTCCATACATATCTGAAATTATTTTATCATTTTTCATCAATCTGTGTCTTCATCTTTATAGAATGATCCTTTTGATCTCTTGTAATATTCCTTGCTTTGGACATTGCTTTGTTAGATAGCCATCTAGCCACAGCTATTTGATTCAGAAAACTCAGAAAGAAGACGATATTTTATTGAATTTACTCTTATTTCTGTTCTTTCCACTTTACATTCTTCCTTCTCATGCTTCAGAATTCATTCTTCCTCATTTTATTCTATTAGAACTTTCTTCTTGTTGTTATGTGCTGTGTA
>NW_006409043.1:0-566 GCF_000296735.1 Chrysochloris asiatica | reverse complement strand
AAAAATATGTAAATATTTGAATTATGGTGTTGGAGAAGATATTAAAAGTACAATGAACTGTTAGAAGAACAAATAAATCTCTGTTGAAAGAAGTACAGCCAGAATGCTCCTTAGAAGTCAGGCTAGCAAGACTTTGTTTCTCTTACTTAGTACGTGTTACAAGGAGAGACCAGTTACAGGTGAAGGACATAATTCTTGTTAAAGTAGAAGGTCAATGAAAAAGAGGCATAACCCAATAAGATGGACTGTCACAGTGGCAGCAACAATGGGCTGAAATAGAAGGTGTGGACATTCTTTTCTTTTGGTGTCTCTTTATTGGTGCCTTGCTGTCTGTGCACCTCCATTCTGGTGACTTTAGGAGTGCCTGATTTGGTGGGTACACAATTGGAGTGCTCTATTACGCATGTGCACAGATCTCCTTGAATTTAAAGAGACAGTTTCCAATTAAAACCAAATGGCCAGAGCCGGCCCTGAGCTATTTATAGCTAGAAAAACAGCCTGATGGGACTGTGGAGTGGGACAAGCAGACAAAAAAGTAAATAGACCAAAAATTAAATCCTAAGTTA
>NW_006409042.1:709109-718692 GCF_000296735.1 Chrysochloris asiatica | reverse complement strand
TTCAGTAATGCCTATAATTCTTAAGTTGTTCCTCTTCATGTTATCCAGAATGAATATTAGACTCTATTCAGATTTGTTTATCCTTTTTTCAGCTTGTTCTTCTATCTTAGCAGTATGGAGAGATTTGTCTTCCAGATCTCTTGTTTTGGCTTCTATCTCATCTATTCTGCTCCTTTCCCCTTTCAGTGTATTGTTCATTTCTGCTATTTTATTACTAATCATCTGGATCTCTTTCTGCAGGTTTTGAATTGCTTCAAATGATGTATCAATCTTGTTTGATTGCTCTTTTAGTACTTTCCTGACTTCTTCCTAGTTTTCCTCTACCCCTTTACAGAGCATTTGAATTTGAATCCATATCATTCTTCTGAATTCTTTCTCAGGCAAATCCAAAACCTGTTCTTCCTCTTCTGGGAAACATTTGCCTGTCCAGCTCTTTTGTCGCAGTTACTCTTTTCTGTTTTTGACATGTTTTGAGACCTTTGCTGTTTTTTGTTTGTCATTTTTAGTGGTTATGTAGGTTTTTTAATACTTAAATGGATGTTTGTTGCTGTGTTATTAAGCTTACTGGATGTCTCCTGGTGAATATAGGCTTCCCTTTTTTCATGTAATGCTTAGCAGCTGTTATTGGCTCTTGTCTCAATGGTGGAATATAATGGGGTATGCTTGTAGCTTGGCTATATGGCCACAATTGCTGTCTTTTCTTGGGTAACCTTGGGAGAAAAATCTCCCACGTCCAGGAAAAATTTGTGATCAAAAGGACCAAAAACAGAAGCAATATAAAAGCAGAGACGTAAACCACCACTTAGAAACAAAAATAAAACTGTGGCCACCTGTCCAGTAACCTTGCTACGTAGGCAGTGTGTGCTACATAGGCACCACAGTGTGCTACATAGGCACCACAGAAGCCTCCAGCAGTGGGATTTTCCACTTGTGCCTGTGGGAAACTGGCGCCCTGCACCTTATGCAAGATCCAGAGCTCTGGTGTTGTTCTGTAAGTGCAGCTTCTCTGGGTTTTCACCTCCCCCACGGAGCCTTTCTTATCTAGCAGTCTCTGCTGCCACCAAACCAGAACCTCCAAGCCTTGTCTCTTTTATGAGTTTTGTGTAGTTCCACATTTTATCTTTAATCTGAGCCCTTTAAGAGCTGTTGGTAGCAGTAGTTAAGCACACTGTAATTCATCTAGTCTCAGGGTCATGCAGGTTCACTTGCTCCATTTGTGCACTGGACTAATTGGTTCCATGTTTCTTTGATTTACAACTTTCTTTTTTCCTCCAGATAGGGAAAGACCAATATTTGCTCTTTGGATGTTTTCCAATGAGCTTTTATGACACCAGTCACTATCCACCAAACCAGACTGTAGAACATTTTCTTTCTTGATTATTTTACCAGTTGATGTTGGTGCCCTGAGACTTGTCTTGAGCCTCCAGACCCAGTCACACATTCCCTCAAATTGCTTATGTTTAAGAAGTTTTCATATACCAATTATATGTTAATTTGTTCAACTGTGGTGATTTGTGTGTTGCTGTCATGCTGAAAGCTAAGCTTTCAGTATTTTAAATTCCAGCAGGGTCACTCATCATGGATAGGTTTCAGCAGACATTCCAGACTAAAACACATTAGGAAGAAGAAGTGAAACCCTTATGATCATATAGCCACTGAAAACATTATGAATAGCATCAGAACATTGTTTGATTTAGTGCCCAAAAATGAACTCCTCAGGTTGTAACACACTCAAAATAAAATTGGGAAGAACTACCTCCTTCCTCACAGCAGAATTGACCTTAATGATAGTTATGGACTAAAGCTTTCAGGACCTGCATTTTCTGATAGGGTACAGTTGAAAATGAAAAGAAATAGCATCAAACATACATTAAAATTTTAAATATTAAATATATGAATACATATGAATATTGGAAGCCATTGACAATGAAATGGAACATATAAAGATCAATGCCTTAATTGGCTACCCAAAATGGGGGGAGGGATACAAAGGTAAGAAGTGACTGGCTTACAAGCTTTCAAGAGGGAACCTGGATCGACAAGGCGGGGAGTAGGGTGGAGTCTCAAATGAGTAATATCCACCTTGTCTAGGAAGGGCTGATGAAAAGAAATGCAGATGGGTCTCTTGTGATGCAAGGGTGAATAATTGTTATCAGGATGGATTGTGAGGACTGGAAAGGTAAAGGTGGATATTTTATAGCAAGGAGGGATGTGATTAACCTTTCAGTCTAGGAGCGAAGGCTCCTGAGACCATCACTGGAGAAGAACAGATATTAGGACCCTACCCAGAGAAGCAGCAAGGCCTGAGATGGAGACTGAGAGGATGACATGAAGAGATGGAGTGGCTAAGGACTTGAGATCCAGGGAGGGAAGGGAGCTGTGTGCTGAGGATCGTGGGGAGAGAGAGGGGGCCTGTGGGGTATAACCTTTGGCTGGGTGATGATGCTTGGACGGGATGGTGACTATGGCAATGAAACGATGTATGATAGAATGAGTATAAAGCTAATGTTCCCCCATGTAAACTATCACACAATAAAAGGAAAAAAAAAAAAAAAAAGATCAATGCCCTAGGCATTTATGAGCTGAAATAAACAGTTCTGGGCCGTTTTTAATTAGATAATCATATGGTTTACTTTGTCTTGAATGATAAACTGAAAAGGAGTCATATTCATCCTCAAAAAGAGCAATTCAATATCTACTTTAAAGTACAAGGGTGTCTATGAAAAAAATAATACTAATTGACCATAAGGAAGACAAATTCATACCACAATTATTTAAAATTATGCACCAACTACTAAAGGCAATATTGAAGAAATTTCAAAATTCAATCAATGCCTTCAATCTGAAATTAATCAAACTTGCAATCCAGATGTATTGATAATTACTAGTCATTGGAATATGAAAATTGGAAAGAAAGAGGAAGGGTACATAGTTAAAAAATGTGACTTTGGTGATAGAGATGATGCTGGAGAGAAGTGATATAATTTTGTAAGACCAATGACTTATTCATTGCAAATACCTTTTTGAATAACATAAAATGTGACTATAAAGATGAAATTCACCAGATGAAATATACAAGTATCAAGTTAACTACATGTGTGGGAAGAAACAGTAGAGGAGTTTGATATCATATGCAAAAACTAGTAGGAGTGGGATAGGTTACAGAACAGACCGTTAACTGTTCATCTGCAAATTTAGGCTTAAGATGAAGAAAATTAAAGCAAGCCCAAGGAAACCAAAATATGAACTTTAGTACAACCAACTTTAATTCAGTGACCATCTTAAGAACAGATCTGAAGCAGTAGATACTATGACCAAAGACCAGAAGATTTGGGGAACGTCTTCAAGAACATCATACCTGAAGAATGCAAAGGATTACTAAAAGATAGGAGAGAAAGAAAAAAATCAAAATAGATGTTAGAAGAGACTATGAAACTTCCTCTTGAATGTAAAGAAGTTTAAGAGACTAGAATAAGTGATGAAGCAAAAGAACTGACACAAAATTTCAAAGGGAATCATAAGACCACAAAATCAAGTTTGTGTAAAAGCCTAGAGTTAGAAAATAGACAAGAGCATACTAAGTGTTCTCAAATTGAACAAAACTGAAAAAAAAAAACTTCATGCCTTCATTAGCACATTAAAAAATTTTATGACAATGGATCCTTTAACACAGCAATAATGTCATGAATTTTTTGACAATGAAAGAAACAATTGCTGCAATACTATTAGTATTTTGAACTAGATGAAAAACACAGAATAAAAACTGGATTTGGTAACAAGTAGCTATCACTGTGGGTTAATTTTCTGGACTTTAAAGTCGTTTGAACTGCAAGGGATTCAAGCTCACCAAACATTCCTTGGAAACACTATACAGGATCACTATGGGTTGGACCCAACTCGTTGGCACTTAACAACAACAACAGCTATTTTTCAAATTTGGGAGATCCTACAGTTTCAATGGGTTGTTGTTGTTAGGTGCCATCGAGTTGGTTCTGACTCATAGTAACTCTGCATAGGGTTTCCAAAAAGCAGCTGATCGGTTTGAACTTCTGACCTTGTGATTCACAGTCCAGTGCTGATCCACAGTGCCAACCCAGAAGTTATTTTGACTCATTGTGACCCTATATAAGGTTTCTGAGGCCTTGAAACTTGAAAAGAGCAAAAATCCATTTAGTGGATTGTAGTCCTTTGTGGTAGCGTAGTGGTTATGAATCGGGCTGCGAACCTTAAGGTCAGCAGTTTGAAACTACCAGCCGCTTCGCAGGAGAAAGATGAGGCTTTCTACTCCCATCAAGATTTACAGCCTTGGAAACCCTGTACAGGGTTGCTATTGGTCGGAATCAACTCGACGGCTCTTAACAACAACAACAACAACAGTCCTTTGTGGAGCTCCTGGTGTGGCAATACAGGATAAGCACTGGACTGCAAACCAGAAGGTAAGTGGTTCAAACCAACCAGTTGCTCCTTAGAAAGTCTATGCAGGGTCACTATGAATCAGAACTGACTTGACTGCATTTAACAGGAGTCCTTTGTAGAAGATCAGCTTTCTATATTTAATGGGTTTACTTTTGGGTTCTGAAGTCTATTCCATTGATCTACGTGCCTTCTTTTACCAGGACAGGGCTGTTTTGACAACTATAGCTGTGTTGCTGTTTTTATATGCCCTTGGGTCAGCCTGACTCATTGTAACACTGCATAGAGTACTGCCAGAATGCTCCATAGAAGCCAGGATAGGCAGACTTCATCTCTCATGCTTTGGACATATTATCAGGAGGCACCAGTCCCTGGAGAAGTACATCATGCTTGGTAACATGGAGGGTCAGTGTATAAATATGAATCCCTCAATGAGATGAATTGGTAGAGTGGCAGCAGCAATGAGCTAAAGTTTAACAATGATTGTGACATTGGCACAGGACCAGGAAATGTTTTGTTCTGTTGTTTATAGGGTTGTTATGAGTCAGAACCAACACAATTGCACCTGACAACAAAAACAATAACAGGAAGAAAATCTGGTAGTATTTTAATTTCTTTAGATTTCCATGCATAATACACTATATCGGGATTCAGGAGTGCAGGTGTGGAGCTATATGATAAACACTGAGCTGCTAATGACAATGTTGGCAGGTTCAAACCCACCAGCAGCTCCTGGGAAATCAAACCAACCAGCAGTTCCTATGGCAGCTATGAGTTAGAATTGACTTGTGGAAACTTAACAACATACTAATTCAAAATAACATGTGTGGTTCATTCACAATTCATTTAAAATGACTAATTTTAATTTATTTTCAAAGCTGATTGTTTTTAAAGCTTTGAATGATGACATAAATATTCTGGATGTCACTTTACCCTTTAAACAATACATAAAATATCACACCTTGCCACAAATCCTTTCAATAAATAGGGCATGCCTGATAAAATTGAGGGAGTATGAAAGGAGGTAGAAAGTGTTCTGAAAGAAAGAAAAATGAAAAATTTGGGGGTCTTTTAAATTTTTTAAAGTAAAATGGAGACCTATGCAACAGTGTAGAATATTCCCAGGCAATGGGTGATTCTAGGAATAATTTCATAGATGTTACCTCAATCAACTTCAATTCATTTACCTTGGGATAACTATAAACATTTGCATGATAAAAAAAAAAAAAAGTAAGAAGCTCTGAATAAATTAAAGGGTTGCCCTAACAATCTATAAAAGTCTAAATACTGCACTATATTACCTGTATAAAAGAGTACCAGACATGTTTGGGAGTGACTTATTTACCATGAAATGAAAAGTCAGCTTTAGCAGCCTAAAATAAATCAAGTTCAATTCTTAAATATCTATTAAGTGCTTTCATACACTGGTAAGCAATTGAGATAAAATGGTAAATCATGTCAAGTAGTGATTTTCTGTTATAACTTAAGTATTACTTTAACACAATATCTAGAAAAGCAAATCTTAGTGGCAACAAAAAGGGAAATACAGAGGTGGAGTGTGCATTAAAGTCTAAAATGGGCCCATAGGCATTGCAGAAGTAAAGCGTTCTGAGGCAATTTCAAAACCACCTGACTTTAAGAGAGCTTTGAGTAGCTGTTCAGAAGTAAGAGGCTGATGTATTGAGCATTGCTACAATTGAGTACCCAGTAAAACTATGAACAGAAGAAGCTGTGCTGCGTTTAGTGGAATAGAGAGATCAGGAGTTTTTCAAAGGAATCTGTTGTCTGGGTGAAGTGTGTGCCAAGACTGGTAAAATTTCTAGCTCAAGAGAAACATCACATGCTAACTGAAGCAAACTGAATAGAAAAGCAAAATTACCTTCTCAGTTCTACTGGTGAATATGTGTAATGTTATATACTGTAAAGACAAAGAAAACTCAAAGTTGTCAATGACTCCTGAAGTCAAACTCACGGAGAGTTAAACCATTAAGAACATTTCTATGGGAATAGCATAGCCTCAGGCTGATGAGGCCAGTATATGGAAACAAAGATAGTTTTTTAAGGTAATCATTTTAAAAATACAGAGAGTGGGTATGATTAATCAACTTGTATGCAGACTTAAGGAGTTCAGATTTAGTGCTGTAAGATGAGCCCTGGACTGCTACCAAAAGTTTGACAGTTTAAACCCACTAACCACTCTTAGAGAAATCATATATGGAGTAACTTTGAGTCAGAACCAACTGACAGCACTTAACAACGAGGTTTAATGTGTGTGCTTTCAGAAATAATTGTCAGCATGAAACTACTGTGAACTTGAACAGGAATCACAGATATCTACACACATTTTATATGAAATATAGTGAAATTTATCTGAATTAATCCTGGGGTATCTTTCAGAGAATTCTTTTTAGTATATTATTTTATTAACCTGCTACAGGATCATTTTTATGTAAGTATATAAATGCTTCAGTAGTTTTCTTATCTGAGTCACTCTGGAATTTAACATTATGAAGAAGTGCTCTTGATACCAGTTTTTAGTGAGAAGAAATTGTCCCTGGGTTAAGGCAAGGTGTTAAACAGTAATTGGTTTTGGCAGGGAAATCTTTATCAGGTTCCATGGTCTTCTCCAGTGGAGGCTGCTATCAAGATGACCTCTGAATCTCTCATCAACATTTCAATGTGCAGGACTGCTATTTGGCAATAAGTAATTTGTGAAGTTCCCAGAGATTGGTTTGGCTTCACAAAGAAATGTTACTCTTTCATTTTTGTTTTCAAGGCTGTGAAGAGGAAAATATTGTCCCCAGTGCTCTGAGATATTGTATGTGCTTTTCTTTAGTAGAATGACATTGCCTATTCTTTTGTTTTAAAAATACATTGATATTACTTGCCTTCATCTTTTACTTAATTATGACTATGGGGAGGATCGTTGGCATGAATATATAATTATTTTGCATAAACTAGCAACTTCAATATTGATTCAAAAGTAGCTTAAAATAATTGTTGTAAATTCAAATCACTGAAACAACAGTGGGACAGTGGGACTGTAAGCCCCTGCCATTGATTTGGATTCAACTCAATGATACAAGAGGACAGAGTTTAACTGCTCCACAGAGTTTCTGAGACTGTAAATCTTGACAGAAGGAGACAGCTTCATCTTCTTCCAGCAGAATAGTTCATGAGTTTAACCCACGAACCTTGCAGTTATCTGCAACAATTAACCCACCATACTATCTGGGCTCCTTGGAGGAGAATGGGAGAGGGTTATACCTTTTTAATGTGATACATATAATTTTGTTGATAAAATAATATTACAATATCAGGCAGCATTTGTGTTTTTCAAATTCACAGGCAAGATTTGTGTTCTTAAAATAACATGTATTTGATAAAATAAAATTTTTGTTTTTAAAAAACAAATTGCTTATGAGAAATGAAGCAACTAATTTCTACATAACTATAAAGAGTTTTAAACTGCTAAAAGTATCATGCTATCATCATTCATTATTTACACAGGTGTTAGTCTGCTAATGACATGGTCAGCAGTACTAATCCACCATCCACTCCTAGGGAGAAAGAGGAGATTGTTGGCTCTGATAGTCACAATCTCAGAAACAATATGGTGGTTTACTAACACTTAGTATTGACTCCATGGCAGTGGGTTTGGTTCTGGGGTGAGATTTTAATTTCTCACCTGTTAGTCAAAAATTATTTAAATGAAAATATATGACAGTTTGGATATAGTATATGGCCTTGCTGAATAATTCATCTATACTGAGACTGGAAATCTTTTGCAGGAACAGAAAGCACCTTCTTTCTCCCATGAAGTATGGTGGCTCTTCAGGATAAGCAATGGACTTTGAACCACAAGGTCTGTAGTTCAAGTCCACCAGCCGGTCCATGAAAGAAGGTGAGACTTGCTGCTCCTGAAAGAGATTTCCAACCTCATAAACCCTATTTTGGAGTCCTGGTGTGGTACTTTGGGTTATGCAGCAGACTTCAAAGTAGTTTGAACTGCAAGGCTGACGGTTCAAGTTCACGAGCCACTCCTTGAAAACCCTATACAGGGTTGCAGTAGGTCAAAATCAACTCAACGACACTTAACAACAACAACAGACCAAATTTTATTGCTGTTAATTCCATCAAGTCAGTTGTGACTCATAGTAACCCTATATAAGGTTTCTGAGAAAACACTGGTGATCTTGAACTGCTGACCCTGAGGTTAAAACTGACCTTGAAGTCTAGTGCATTAAAGTGAAATATCACACTAGGACTCCGATAAACTCTATACAGGGTCACTGTGAATTAGAACAAACTTGATGACTTTTCACAACAACAGAAACAATATATACTTATCTAACACTTGTCTGTCCACCACTTGTCTGTCAGGTTGTTGTACTGTGGTGGCTTGTGAGTTGCTGTGATTCTACAAACTATGCCAATGGTATTTTAAATACCAGCAGAATCACTCATGGTGGACAGGTTTCAGATGAGCTTCCAGACTAAGACAGACTAGGAAGAAGGAGTGACAAACTACTTTCAAATATTTAGTCACTGAAAACTTTATGAATAATAGAGAAACATTGTCAGATATAGAGTCTGATAATGAGCCCCTCAAGTTGGAAGGCACTCAAAATGTGACTGGGGAAGAGCTGCCTCCTCATAGTAGAGTTGACCGTGATGACGCAAATGGAGTAAAGCCCATGGGAGAAAAGCCTGCAGGACCTTCATTTGCTGGTGGGGCACAACTCAAAATGAAGAGAAACAGTTGTAAACATCCATTAATTATAAGAACATGGATTATACGAAGTGTGAATCTAGGAAAATTCAAAATTGTCAAAAATGTAATGAAACACATAAAGCATTAATGAGCTGAAATTGACTGGTATTGGCCATTTGGAATCTGACAATCACATGGTTTACTGTGCCGGGAATGACTAATTGAAGAGGAATGGTGTTGCATTATTTGACAAAAAGAATATATCCAGATCAGTCATGATATAAAACACTGCCTATGATAGGAAAATATCCATGTGGCTATAGGGAAGACAGGTTAATACCACTATTATCCACCAACCACTAAAGCCAGCAAGGATGAAATAGAGGAATTCTACCAACTTCTTCAATCTAAAATTGATCAAAAATGCAATCAAGATGTATTTATCATTATAGGTGA
>NW_006409042.1:702987-704359 GCF_000296735.1 Chrysochloris asiatica | reverse complement strand
AATGATAATGTTAGATGATTTGTACATTATTTTGAGTAATCTCTCTATATAGGCACACACATGGATCTCTTCCAATCAGTTGCCCATGTAGCTGTCTTATAAATTTCTTGGCATAGATGATTGACAGCCTAGAATGACACAGCAATTTGTTAAAATACAATTCAATTAATATTCCATCAATTCCTAGAGCTTTCTTTTTTTTTTTTTAATCAATGCATTCAATGTAGTTTGGACTTCTTTCTTCAATATCTTGATCATACGCTAACTCTTGAAAGGTTTACCATTGGCTTGTTTTTTGTTTTGCTTTTTGTACAGTGACTATGTCTATTCCTTCTGTCTTCTTATGATATTTTCTGAATCCCTCTATATTTTTCTCATATAATGTTTCAGTATCACAGCAGGAGGTATGGCTTTCTTAAATTCCTTCAACTTGAAAAACACTGAGCATCTTATTCCCTATTGAATTTTTTAACTCAAAGTCCTAGCACATTTCACTATAATATTTGGCTTTGTCTTCTTGAGCTGCCCCTTGAAATTTTCTGTTCATCTTTTTTACTTCCTAATTTCTTCCATTTACTCTGTTGTTATTTTGTTAAATGCTGTCAAATCTATTCAAACTCATAGAAACTCTGCATAGGATTTCTAGGGAACAGCTGGTGAGTTTGAGCTGCCGACCTTATGGTTTAAACCAACCTTGTGGTTTAATACTTTATCTCATTGCACCACATCAGTATTCTTCCATTTGCTTCCATTTGCTTAGCATATCTTTATTAAAGAGCAAGTTCCAGATTCTCTTCTGATATCCACTGGGTCTTTTCTTTCTTTCTTTCCTTTCTTTTTAATCCTCTTTCTTTTTCTTCCCATATGATGTTCTTCATGTCATCCCACAACCCTTCTGGTCTTCAAAAATTAGTGTCTAATGCATCAAATCTATTCCTGATATGGTCTCTAAATTCAGGTAGGATATAGTCAAGATCATATATTGGGTTTTGTGAATTTTTTTTAAGTTTCTCCAACTGCAGTCAGAACTTCCATATGAGCAACTGAGGGTCTATTCCACAGTCTAAACTTGTCATTGTTTTAGTTAATGATATTGTGCTTGTCCACCTTCTTTTCTCATATAAGTTGTCAATTTGATTCATGTGTACTTTATCTGGTGAGTTCCCTGTATATAGTCACCTTTTATGTTGTTTAAAAAAAGTATTTGCAATGACTAAGTCTGTGGTCTTGTAGAATTCTATCATGTGGTCTCAAGCATCATGTTTGTTTCTAAGACCAAAATTTCCAACCACTTATCTTTTACCTTTGCTTCAAATCTTCACACTTCAATCAACAGTAACTATCAATACATCTTGACTGAATTTTTGGTTAA
>NW_006409042.1:700721-701253 GCF_000296735.1 Chrysochloris asiatica | reverse complement strand
ATCTTAAAATTACTCAGGTAGCCTTGAAGGCAAGAAGCTGAGAGGGACATAAAGTCATACTCATATTTGCCTACAGAATATTTTTTTCTTTTTTTCCTCTTCTCTCTTTCTGTGATTATAGACTACATAATTCAATCTGTCTTTTTTGCTGTTGCTATTTTGTTTTTTTGGTCCCCTCTTTACCTTTAGGGGTCTCTTTCTCTCCTTACATTACTCAAGAAGAAAAAACAATTAAAGTCATATAGTCAAGCTGTAATCACACCCTATAAAATAACACCATCCAGGCAAGAACCAATACCAGCTGCCATACACCAGGTATGCAGCCAACACCTGTGACAGTTCTTTTGAGTTGAGTAATAAGAAGAATGAAAATGGAAGTCCATCTCCTGATCACATCTACTTGGAGGCAATTAAAAAGCATAATAAAATACCAAACCATACATTCATGTAAGTATTAAGGTCACAGACCCCTACTGAATATGCCCAAGAAACTGATAACCATCTCTGAACATATCCAGAAACAAGAAAAAGT
>NW_006409042.1:697360-698761 GCF_000296735.1 Chrysochloris asiatica | reverse complement strand
CAGAAGAGAGTCTAAGCTTCAAGCTGGATAACATGAAGAGGAAAAACTTAAGAATTATTGGTATTCCAAAACAGGAAGAATAGCATATGTGGACATAGAAGATATTTGAGGAGCTTCTGTGAGAAAATTTCCCTAACATCTTGACAGATGTGAAGATAAATATTCAAGAAGCTGAACAAACTGCAGGAAGGATGAACCCCAAAAGAAAATCACCAAGTCCATAAGCAAGCTCTCCAAAATCAAAGACAAGGAGAGATTCGTCAACCAAGAATCTTCTATCCAGCAAAATTGTCAATCAAATACGATGGGGCAATTAAAATATTCCAGGATTAACAGAAGCTAAGAGATTTTGTCAAAGCCAATCTAGCACTTCAAAACATCCTAAGGGAGTTCTTTGGAATGAAAACCAGGAAGAAGAGACAAAAACCAGAGTTTGACAGATGTGACAACACCACCCGGAACTTAGTTGACAAATAGCAGAGTCCAAAACAGAACAAAATTACAAAAACCAATTCAAAAGATGTGTAAGGCTAAGCAAATATCAAAATATTAACAATGTCAGAGAAGGGAAAAATATAGGAACAGACATCCAGGTGGTGAGGAGGTCAAGTAGATTGATTGCAGGATACAACAGACTGTCTTCAGTGCAGGGAAAACTTAATAGACTATAGGGTAACTCCAAAGAAAATTAATACTTCACAACTTACCATGAAAATGAAAATGAAGATCCAAGCAGAACAAAAATCATAAAAACTAACAAGAAAATGACAACAATTAGCACAAAAATACATGAACTCAGAACAAGAGTGCATGCAGAACAAAGGCATAAAAAGCACCACAAAGACCAGCAATTGACTCATACTTATCTATAATTACAGTGAATGTCAATGGATTAAATGCACCAGTGAAGAGACAGAGAATAGCAGAATGTATAAGAAAACAAGATCCTTCAGTATGCTGCCAGCAAGATACACACCTTAAACACAAACATAAAAACAGACTAAAAATTAAAGGAAGGAAAAAAAAATATACCATGCTAACCGCAATTAAAAACAAGCAGCAGTAGCAATACTAATCTCTGAAAAAATAAACTTTAAGGCAAAAACCAGCATAAGAGATAAAAAAAAGGACACTATTTCATGATTAAAGGGTCAATTGAGCAAGATGACGTAACCATAATTAACATCTAAACTCTCAATGAAAGAGCACCAAGATATATAAAGCAAACTCCACTAGAACTGAAGAAACAAACAGATAAATCTACAATTACAGTGAGAGATTTTAATGCACTACTTTCAAAAAGGGACAGAATAACCAGAAAAAAAATTAGACGAAGTTACAGAGGAACTAAACAGCACAATCAACCAATTTGACCTCAGAGATGTGTACAGAGCATTCACC
>NW_006409042.1:672533-674132 GCF_000296735.1 Chrysochloris asiatica | reverse complement strand
CTCAGGGCCACTGAGCCTGGCAGATTCAAAAGTATGTGATTTCTTACTTTTGCTACAAGTTCCAGTAGCTATAAGTCTTCAAACCTTTTAAATATTCTTATACCTGTGATTCTGAGATTTGGAGCTCCTCCCTGGATCTGCCTGGTATTCTGTGGTATTGCTGATGGTGAACTTCACTGTACCTCCACTATAGCCTCCATCAATCCCTACCTCCTCTCTGATTGTTTTAAGAATCAAAATGACTATATATTTGGAATGAAATGATGGAGAAGTTCAATATCATTAGCCAAAATAAGCCAGGTGCTGATTGTGAAAGAGACCATCAATTGCTCAGATTCAAGTTACAGTTGAAATGAAGAAAATTAAAATAAATCCAGAAGATGCAAGATACAACCTGATAATACCACACCTAAGTAGATATATCACATTAATATATTTGATGCACTGAGCACTGATGCCTAAATATCAGAGAAGTTGTGGCATAATATCAAGAAAATACGACATGAACCATTATGTTGGTTATTAAAATCCACCTGTCTCTCCTCTGATACCCTATATAGGCTCATTAAGAGTCATAAGTGACTGAATGGTACTTAATAACAACAACAACTTCAACTTTACTGAAGCTGGAATCATGAAAAAAAATATGGAAGACATACAAAGAATGGTAATACAAGAAAGAATAGATCAAAGTTGAACCATTTCAGGAGATACAATAATGAAGATGAGGAAAGAAGCCAAAACTGTACTAAAAGTATTCGAGAAAATCAACACTTTTGGTGTTAAACAGAAATGTTTCATAAAAGGGATGCAGCAACTGATGTGGTCACTCTTGTATGCCAAGAAATTTGGAAGAAAGCCATCTGACCAACCAACTGAAAAGATATAGTTGTGCCATCCAAAGTAAAGCGACCCAACAAAGTCAGGGAATTAATGAACAATATCATTAATATCACATATAAGTAGAATTTTACTGAAGAAAATTAAAAAATGGTTGTAACATTTTATTTACAAAAGCTGAATAAAATTATAGACAAATTCAGTAAAGGACAAGGAATAGGTGGTGATATCATTGCTGATATCAGATTGATCTTGTATAAAAGTAAAGGAAACATTGTCTTGTATTTCATTGACAAAGCAAAAGCATTTGTTGTATAGATCATAACAAACTATGCTAACATTGCCAAAAATGGAAAATCTCAGAAATAACTGTCCTTAGAATCTTTGCATAGACCAAGAAACATTCATTCATCAGTGCTTTAAAATCAGGAAATGTGTTTTTCAGGATTGTATATTTTCATCATGTTTATTCAATTGGTGTGTTCAGCATACAACATGAAAAGCTGAACTACATGAATAAAGACACAGCAACAGGATTGGAAGAAGATATAGTAACCAAAGTCAATAAGTACATGACACAACTTTGCATGTTGAAAGGGGACTTGAAGCACTTATGGATGAAAAATATTACACACTTCAGTATTGATTATACCTCAATGTAAAGAAAACAAAAATCCTTAAAACAGGACAAAAAAGCAACATTATGATAAAAGGTGAAAATATTGACATGCTTCAGGATTTTATTTTCTTTGAATCCCA
>NW_006409042.1:671997-672433 GCF_000296735.1 Chrysochloris asiatica | reverse complement strand
ATCAAAGCAATGTCTAAATATATTTTGTTTATAATAAGCTAACTGGAATGTGTAGGATGTAGAAATCTAGTAACAACAAATTTGGTCTTACCTCATATTTTATTTTATAATTAAAGTAATCCATGTTTATTTGGTATTTATGTGGCAGGAAATTTCTATCCCCATGACATGTATTATGTCACAAAGATCTATCAGACAACTCAAGCCTAGTACTTTGTAGGATCCCTGGTGCTGGTAAAGTACTCAAACGCTAACCAAAATGGTACCATCTGTTTGTGATCTCCACAGCCAGAGTTTGAATAAATCTCAGTCAGTTGATTGATTCAATCAATAATTCAAATCCACCTAAGTTCTAACCTACTTGTTCTTATACATGGGAATAATTTTACCATCTGCTTCTGTAAGAACGTATAACTTTGAAAACCCTATATGACAA
>NW_006409042.1:670256-671449 GCF_000296735.1 Chrysochloris asiatica | reverse complement strand
TTTAGTTTGAAACTACCTCATGTTCACTTTTCTTTCTGATCTCTGTTCCAGAGACTGAGCATTTAGCTCTATTTCAGACAAAGAACATGAAAACTTCTGCTTTTCAAAAAGTACCATTTAAATCAACAGATTCCTGTGAAGACAGTTAGCACTAATGTGCCCAAAGAGAAAATGTCAAAATACTCCTTCATTGTCAAAAGTGTCTAAACAGTTAAAGGTGAATCTCAAAGCTTGGCTAAAACAATGAAAATGCTTGCTAAAATGTAGCTATAGTTCTGGTGTGGTGCTGTAGAATAAGCACTGGATTACAAACCACAAGGTTGGCAATTTAAACCCATCAGCTGCTGCTCAAAAACCCTACATGGAGTCACTATGAGTCAGAACCAATTCAATAGCACTTAGCATCCACAACATCAATCCTTATCTAAACACTATGCACTTGCTGAGCCTTTCTTGGACTCCTCCAATAGCTCTAGAGGTCACAGGTGAAATATTGACTACAAAAAGAGCCACGGTGACAAAAATGTGGGGCAAAATTATGCCATTACTTTTAGTAGACATGTAAAGAAATCGGAGTATCAAAAGAAGTATTCATTAGAAAGTAATTCTAAATATAAAATGTAATGGGTAATAGAAAAAAAAAGGAGTATGACTTTGTTGTTTTTAGGTACCACTGAGTCGGTATCCACTCATAGTGACCCTATGCACAACAGAGTGAAACACTGCCCAGTCCTGGGCCAACCTCACAATTGTTGCCATGATTGAGTCCATTAACGCTGCCATATTGCCAATCTATCTCACTGCGGGTTTTCCTCATTTTCTCTAACCCTCCACCTTACCAAACATGATATCCTTCTCCAGCAAGTGGTCCCTCCTGACAATATGTCTGAAGTATGAGAGACAAAGTTTGGCCATTCTGGCCTCCAAAAAGCAATCCAGCTACAATTCCTCCAGTACGTAAATCCAACACAGATCCATTTGCTCTTTTCACAGCCCATGGCACTTTCAATATTCTCCTGCAACATAATAAAGCAAGAGCATGAATTCTTCTTCAGTCTTCCTTATTCTGTGTTTGCAGTAGGATGTGTTACACAGTATGGATAATTTTTGGTTAGTTTTATTAATTCATTTAGTATTTTTGAATGAATATGTTTCTTGTTCTGATACAAAATTATTGTTATTATTTAATAAAA
>NW_006409042.1:668566-669499 GCF_000296735.1 Chrysochloris asiatica | reverse complement strand
ACTCAATGCATATTGAGTCATTTGTTGTTGTTTGGTAACAATCCTGTATAGGGTTTCTGAGACTGTAAACCTTTCCAGCAACAGAATACCTCATCTTTCTCCATGGAGCAACTGATAGCTTTCAAGTAGCAATATGTGTAGTTCAGTACTTGACCTACAGAGCCTTGTGGTTCGCAGCCCGATTCGTAACCACTAAGTACTGGACTGCTAAAACCAACATCAGCAGTTAAAACCCACCAGCCTGTCACTCCTTGAAAACTCTATACAAGGTCTCTATGAGTGAGAACTAACTACTTGATGGCACTTAGCAACAACAACAACATAATTACAATACAAAAGTTCTGGGATGGTTAAGTACTATAATATGAACCCAAATTTGGGTGCTTATAACCCATCCAGTAGAACCTTAGAAAGCCAGCCTGGAGATCTAATTTTGAAACATCACAGCTTTGACGGTATTGTAAATCAGTTTGACTTGTAGACATGGAATTGACATGAGTCTGAAGCAACTCAACAATAATTAGCAGCAGCAATAAATAGTTAGGGACTTCTGGTTGGGGTGACAGTAGCGAAAACCGGGTAGGGAAGGCTCCGTGGTAGAGGGACAGGGATTTCACACAGGAAGCGCTCACAGAACAACTCTAGAGCTCCGTTATCTATCATAAGGTCCAGGACGTCAGTTTCCCACACTCACAAGTGAAAAAAATCACAATATTAAGGAAAATACTTAGAGTTAGGAATCTGTAGACAGTATTCCCTCTGCCTCCACCCCACCTGGCAGAGTTTAGAGGGTGGGTCTACAGCCAGTCCTGCTCAGAAAACCAGTGCTAAAAGATGCGCAGAGACATTTGTAAAAAATAATAATAATAATAATAAGCACAGGAGACTCTATACATTTCTCCCTCCTGTTCCTTGTCACACCTTCTTTGCTCA
>NW_006409042.1:666691-668010 GCF_000296735.1 Chrysochloris asiatica | reverse complement strand
ACTGGACCATTAAACAACATTCTTATCAATGTATAAAAGATTGAAGTTGTCAAGGACTTCATTCTTCTTGGATCAAGCATCAACACTTATGGAAGCAGCAGTCAAGAAATCAAACAATGTATTGCATTAGGTAAATCTGTTGAACATTTTCAGTAATCTCATATGTAAGTGAATGTTGGACAGTGAATAAGCAAGATCATAGAAGAACTGATGCAGTTATGGTGTTAGAGGAGAATATTTAAATTGTCATGGGCTTCCAAAAGAACAAACAGATTTTTGTTGGAAGAAGTACAGCCAGAGTACTCCTTGGACGCGAGGATGGCCAGACTTCGTCTCTCATACTTTGGACATATTGTCAGGAGGGACCAGTTACTGGAATGGAATATCATGTTTGGTAAGGTGGAGAGTCAGAGAAAAAGAGGAAGACACTCAGTGAGATGGATTGGCCAAGTGGCAGAATCAGTGACTCAAGTGTTGCAACAATTGCAAGGTTGGCCCAAGACTGGGCATTGTTTTTTTATGTTGTTCATAGGGTCGCTGTGAGTCAGTACCAACTTGATGTCACCTAACATCAACAACATACATAATCATTCCTTTTCTTAGTGCTAAAATAAACCAGATACATTAGTATGGCTAGACAAAGAAGTCCAAGAGAAATAAATTGACCTAGAAACCTAAAACTGCTAATACCCAGTAAGAAAAAAAATGCATATACAATGGCTATTTCAAGTTTTCTTTTTAAGCTGTTCTATGGAGTCCTGATGTGGCACTGTGGGTTAATGTGCCAGACTGCAAAGCTGTTTGAACTGCAAGGTCAGTGGTTCAAGCTCACCAGTATCTTCGGAAACCCTGTACAGGGTCACTATGGGTTGGAATCAACTCGATGGCACTTAACAACAACAACAAAGGAGTTCTGACATGGCACTGTAGGATAAGCACTCAACCAGGATGTTTTTTTGAACTGCAAGGTGCTTTCTAGTTGCTCCTCCAAAACTTTATCAAGGTCGCTATGACTTGAAATCAACTCTAACTACAACAAATTTTTGTCTCACATAATTCAAATATTTTGGTCATTCTTAATTTTGAGCTATTTATAGCAACCCATGTTAACCATTATATGACCAAATCTTGATAGATGTGCTGATTTAAACTATTTCAAAATTCTGTGTTTGCAGTAGGATAATTTTTGGTTAGTTTTATTAATTCATTTAGTATTTTTGAATGAATATGTTTCTTGTTCTGATACAAAATTATTGTTATTATTTAATAAAATAGGACCTCTGGTAGTGTAATTGTTACAAATCGGGCTGCTAACATCA
>NW_006409042.1:659486-660007 GCF_000296735.1 Chrysochloris asiatica | reverse complement strand
AAAAATAAAATAAAATTATTATAGAATTATTGAAATATCCAATTTATGTTACTTTCATGAATCCAGTCACCCATTTTACACCAAATTAAAATCCATCTTGTCCTGAATGTTTTCACTTAGGATTTATTTCACCAGACATCAATAAACTTCTTAGATATTCAATATAGGTTACATATTTTCTGTATTTTAAGCATGTTATTTTGTCATTTAATCATAGTGTTTATAAGATGCATAATATAATTATGTCTTTCTATTAATCATATGATCATATTTTCTATGTATTTTGCTATCTTATTCTTAAAAGTCTTATACTGGGCAACAGAGTACAGGAATTTGTAATGGAGAGGATAGGAGCTTATAATGGAATGAATTGTGCCCCCTGCCAGTGTATGTGTCAACATGGCTAGGATAATAGTTTCAGTGATTTGGCAGTTATTTAACAATGTAATTCAACTATTATATAATAATACAATCATCCCTCATGATGAGATCAGACGTGATCACAAAATCACTTGTAAGGC
>NW_006409042.1:656565-657923 GCF_000296735.1 Chrysochloris asiatica | reverse complement strand
ATTCAACAATTTGCCCAGAGAAACTTTCAATAATGAAAGTCGAGGCTTGAATTTTTTGCAGTTAAAACAGCCTTGGAGTCTGTGATGGGATATAACATGCTTATTTAGGTTATAGTCCTAATCAGATTTAATAGGGATTTCCCTGAGGTGGGGCCTACATACTTTTTTTAATCTTACAAGAGATAGGAGGCAAGAGGAGTGAGCTGAGAGAGGGACATGATTGTCACCATGAAAGCTAAGCCAGGAGCAGAGCATGTTCTTTGGACCCAGGGTTCCTTTACCGATAACCTCAGAGATCTAGGGGAAAACTTGATGTCAAGACACATGGAAATCTCCAAGTAATGTTAGGTCCACAGATGTTGAAATAAGACAACTGCACTGCCTTTAGAGCCAACACAGACAGAAAGCTTTCCTCAAGAGTCAGCACCCTAGCTTCCACCTTTCTAATGTATGAAAATATACATTTTTTTTTGTTAAAACCACCCACTTGAGATATTTCTATTATAACAGCACTACATATCTAAGAAAGAGCTCAATATATATATATTAAAGAAACACAAATGTTTTACCTAGATGCATACTGGGTAGGATCTAACTAAATTAATTTACATCCAAAAGTAACAAAAAATGATTTGTTGAATGGAATACTCAATTCAAAATAAAAGCTTTAACAACAAAAAATGCAACAAAAAACTTACCATTGCAAGAGATTCACTTAAAAGAACATTAAAAAACAAAAACAAAAACAAAAACAAAAACCAACATTCAAACTTTGAAAAACTGCCTAGAGCTGTATATTATTTTTAAATTTTTATTAGATTTATAAGGTTAGTACAAATCATGCTTTGATCCTTTTCCCCACAAAACTCAATTAATTAGAGTATGTGCATGTACATGCTTCATTGATGTTTTGGTGCAGTAAAAGCACTCAATGAATTATTTCCATTTTCTCTGATTTCATCACAGCCATGGCATTATGGCCTAAGATTATATCTTTTTATTAAAAACATGCATATTTTCCAGTAAAAGAAAAGCATTTTTTATGCCCGTTTTTCATATGCCTGCTAGATATTAGTGATTCTGTATAAAATCAAAGCACTTCAAAGTGTAGTTGTTAAATTCAAATTACAAACCTGATCAGGTAATTAATGCTTATTCATTATGAATATTTTTCTTGTTTCACATTTCTTGTGATTTTCTGAGACAAACATGAAATAAAGGTATTAATTTCTCTATACCAGTGTGTATACAAAGAAGAGTCAAAAAGTTCATTGGAAAAATGAATTGACAATTAGTGGATGGTACCATTCATCTATCAGTTTGTCAAACTGTGGTGGCTTGTGTGTTGCTGAGATGAA
>NW_006409042.1:654100-655745 GCF_000296735.1 Chrysochloris asiatica | reverse complement strand
TCACATTCATCATCAAAAGTAACATTTCAAGATCTATCTTGACAAATATACATATTACTACAAGGAAGATGTTTTCAAGCTTAAACACCAACCACTAAATACAATGATTATGACATTTAAAACTTCTACCTGATTCTTCTTTCTGAATTTGATCAAACATGAAATCAAAATGTATTGGTGATTGGAATGTGAAAGTTGGATATAAAAAGGAAGGATTAGTATTAGGAAAATAAGGCATTTGTGACAGAAATTATGCTGGAGATCACATGAAAGAATTTTGTAAGACCAGCATGTTATTCATTGCAAATACCATTTTAAATACCATAAAAGTCAAATATATACATAGACGTGAACATAAGGAATACACAAAAATCAAATTGACTACATTGGTGGGAAGAGATGATGGAGAAGCTCAGTATCCTGAGGCAATACAAGGTCAGGGGCAGACTGTTTAATAAACCATTATTTCCTCAAATGCAAGTTCAGTCTGAAGCTGAAAAAAAATGAACTGAAGTGCACAAGAGCCAAAATATGACTAAGTATATCGCATCTTAATTCTGAGACCATCTCAAGAACAGATTTGATGTATTAGACCCTAATGATTGAAGACCAGAAGAGTTGTAGGATGACATCAAGAACATCATACAGAAAGAAAACAAAAAGTCATTTAAAAGACAAGAAAGGAAGAAATAAACAAAATGGATTTCAGAAGAGACTCTTAAACTTGCTCTTGCATGTAGAAAAGCTTAAGTGAATGGAAGAAATGAAGAAGTAGTAGAACTTAAGAGAAAATTTCATACAGCAGCAAAAGAAGACAAAATAAAGTGTCATAATTAAATGTAATAAGACCAGAAAACCAATAGGCAAGAACAAACTCAGCATTTCTCAAGGTGAAATAACTGAAGCTAAAGAAAAAATTAAGCATAGACATGAAATATTAAAGGATTCTGTTAATAAAATCCTAGTGTGGCACTGTAAAATAAGTACTGGACCACAAAGTTTGTTTGAACTGCAATAGTCAGCAGTTGAAATCTACCAGCTGCTTGTTAGAAAGCCTATTCAGGGTCTCTATGAATCAGAACTGACTTGATGTCACTAAAAAATAGCAAGAGCAAAATATCAAATGATGCAGAAAACATGAAAAGAAGATAGAAGGAATATACATAGTCACTATACCAAAAATAATTTGTTGATATACAGTTATTTCAAGAGGCACCATGTAATTTAAAAAAACATGGATATCAAGCAGTACTGAAGGCACCGTATTTATTCAAAATATATGCATACCAAATAATCCAAGAATCCGTTACATGAAGAAGAACATGGCAATAGGAATATAGGATGACTCACTAAAAACCTGCATTGTGCAGATAACACAATCTTCCTTTCTAGCTGAGAGTTAAGAGGACTTTAAATACTTATTGATGAGGATCAAAGACTAAGGTCTTCATTATGTATTGCACCTTAATGCAAAGAAAATGAAAATCTTCACAACTGGAGCAATAAAAAACAGCATGATAAATGTAGAAAAGTTTGAGATTGTTGAAGAATTCAATTTGCTTCGATCCACATCATTACTCATGGAAGTTGCAGTTTTAATCACAGTTTTATTCTATATTACTTCACCATTTAAACATCACATAAA
>NW_006409042.1:652889-653660 GCF_000296735.1 Chrysochloris asiatica | reverse complement strand
AAACAAAACAAAACAAAAACTTGGTCCAGCTATATAATGTTTTTAAGACACATCTTAAATCCAAAGACAGAAATAGATTGAAAGTGCAAGGATTAAAAAAAAATCACATATAAATAATAACCAAAATTTAAATAAGTTGACAATTTTAATAACACATAAAGTGAGTTTAACTTAAAATCTAATTGAAGAGGAAAAGGTGGACATTTATTTAATGTCCACAACACATTCTTTCAAATAGTATATTATGTGGTTTGAATATTGTTTGACTATCATCATAAAACATTATGGGAGTCCACTATCATTTGTCATCTTCACCACAACTGCTGCAGCTTTTGCTGCTCCTGAAGCATCAGGCAAATGTGGAAGGATCAAATAAAAGCAGTGGCAACATCTGAGAGGAAATTAATGGAAATAACACAAGAGTGAGAGGAAGCAAGTGAGGAGGTATCAGAGTGCATGTAGTCCTACTCACTGTTACATCTGACTGTCAAACAGACAAAGTCCAACAATCCATGTCCAGAGCAATGACATATGCCTATATCTCACCCATGATTTAGAATTGCAAGAGTCTGAGCTTGGTATCTTTAAACCATTAGGGGAAAATACTAAGCAAAAAGAGAGTAGCATTTCCTTAAAACACATACACACACAAATAAAATGTTATGGGACCACAGTCATATAAGTGGTCAGAATAATGATTCAATAAAAGTTGATAAAATTGAAGGCAGAAAGAAAGAGTACTACAATAACAGTCGTACATCACCTTCAAAA
>NW_006409042.1:649321-651443 GCF_000296735.1 Chrysochloris asiatica | reverse complement strand
AAGATTGGCAGACTTTAGAAGTGCCTGAGAAGGAATTCCTAAAAATGATTATAAAATATATCCAAACACTATACAATGGAGTTGAGAAAAATAAGGAAGAAGTCAGGAAAGTGCTACAGGAACAATCAAATAAGATAGATACAGCACTAGAAACAATTCAAAACCTATAGAAAGAGGTCCAAATGATTAATAATAGAATATCAGAAATGGACAATACACTGAAAGGACAAAGGAGTAGAATAGAAGAAATAGAAGCCAGAACTAGTAAGCAAGAAGATAAATCACTCAACACTACTAAAATAGAAGAGCACGCACAGAAAAAAAGGATAAAAAAATCTGAAGAAGGCCTAAGATTCATGTTGGGCAACATGATGAGGAATAACTTAAGAATTATCAACATTCCAGAACAGGAAGAATCACACAAGTCCACAGAGGAGATAGTTGAAGTGCTTCTGGAAGAAAACTTCCCTAACATCCTGAAAAGTGAAAAGTAAGCATTCAAGAAGCTCAATGAACCCCAGGAAGGATAGATCCTAAAAGAAAATCACCAAGACTTATAATAATCAGGCTTTCCAAAATCAAAGGACAGAATCCTGAAAGCAGCTAGGGAAAAGAGAAGTGTAATATACAAAGGCAAGCAAATCAGATTAAGCTAAGATCTCTCAACAGAAACCATGAAGGCAAGAAGGCAATGGTTAGATATATATATAAAACCCTGAAAGTAAAACACTTCTAACCAAGAATCCTTTACCCAGCAAAGCTGTCAATCAAATACGATGGTGTATTCAAAACATTTCAGGACAAACAGAAGCTAAGGAATTTTGCCAAAGCCAATCCTGCTATGAAAAACATTCCTAAAAGAAGTTCTGTGGACTGAGAATCAATAAGAATAGACAACAGCCAGAGAATGATGTATGTGGCAGCATCATCCTGAACTAAATCAACAAATGGAAAAGTCAAGAACAGATTAAATTTTAAGAACAGAGGATCTGGGAGGTCAGTCTATGAGCAAAATAATTACAATGTAAAAGACGGTAAACAGAGGGACAGAAATCCAGGTGGTGAGAAGGTCAGGTAGATTAAGGATTACATACACTGCATTAAATGGAGGGAAGAGTTAATGGAGTATAGGGTACCACAACAATTGGGTTGTGGTGGGGAATTTAGTTCAGGTGTTGGGGATAGAAATACAAGAAGAGGGGGAGGTGGAAGAACAAGATATATAGGAGAACACTGAGACAGGTTTGTATGGCCTAAGTGGGACAGAGGTAAATAGTGATGCATGCTCAACTTTGGAACAACAGGGCTCTGTGATACAGGGATCTAGGCATAGTTTGAAGAGGGAAAATAATACTGGAATGCTTTCCTGTCTTATGAATATTGATTTCCCTTGCCTATTATTGTAAAATAGATACTTGAGTGGGATAGAAAGGAATGTTGGAAAACATGACTACAGAAAACTTGTAAGTCCATCTTCAGCCTATAACTGATTGGAATACCTAAAAGGGGTTCTAGAAGTTGCCCAATGAAATAGGCCTCTTGCAAATCCTTTGCAGAGTATAGGACCTTAGGTGGACTACTGAAACCCATACAGAACCTTATGAGGTGGGACATTACCACTAGCAGGGACAAGAACACCAGCCTGGAACATCTAGAACAACAGAAGATATATCTTCAAAGAAAGATCATCAGGAAAAACCCAAAACCAAAATGTCAGCATGACTGGCTACTACAAGAATAAGCAAGCTGTTTGCCAAGAAGCCATCAAGGCAAGAAATCAAATTACTTCAGGACAAACTCACCTTTAAGACTGAAACTCAAAGGGAACACATGAATAGGCATGTTAGCTTGCAGGTGGCCACATTGGTCTGCTTGGGAGTAGAAGAGTGGGAAAGGCAGCAATGAAGAAATGGCCTGAGTTCAATCACAGTACATTGACTCTTGTTGACCTTTAGATGAGAGAGAGAAGATGTTTACTTGTATTTTATTTATTATGATAAGTACTGGACTGGGTGAATCATAACAAAATATGATAGCATTGTTAAGAATGGGAAATCCAGAGAAGAACAAACAAGATGGCAGATCGGGTGGAAGTTCAGTAAAGGAGCTCCGCCAACAACAA
>NW_006409042.1:645309-646065 GCF_000296735.1 Chrysochloris asiatica | reverse complement strand
GTAGTTACTCTAAATACCAACAGAGAGGTAAAGAGTCTTCAAATCAAGTTTCAGTGCTATCCACTCTATACACAGGGTAGATAGGAACGGGCAACTTAGACACTGGCTACCTAAAATTAGGGGGCAATAAAGGCACGAAGTGACTGGCTTACAAGTTTACAAGAGGGAGCTTAGTTTAAGAGTGTGGGGTGGGGGTGGGGGGAGAAAGAGTCCCCACTGAATAGCTATCATCTTGTCTAGATGGGTCTGGTGAAAGGAGACGGGGATACGGTTTGTAAGATTCAATAGTGAATAACTGTTATCATGATTAATCGCGACTGTCACACTTGTAAAGATAGAAGTTTTGTAACAAAAAAAGGGGAGTGGTTAATCTTACAGTCCAGAAATAGAGGACCCTTGGACCATTAAGAGAGAAGTGCACAGAGTGCGGGAACTTATCGAGAGAAGCAGCAACGCCAGAAATGGAGGCAGAGATGGGGGCATGGAGAGGGGGAGCGGCTGAGGACTCTAGATTCATGGACTAAGAGGAGAAGGACTAAGGACTGGTGGCCAGGAGCAGACTTGCAAAATGTGCCCTTTGGAGATGTAAATTATTATATATGCCTGAGTGAGTTTTTTGTTTGTGTATTTTTTAAAAAACTAAAGTGAATAGAGAGAAATACTTTTAACTCATGGCATATGGAAGGGATTATTATAATCAATGTAATAAAACAAGTTATATGAATGGTTGAATGTGAAACTGATGATGTGCCCTGT
>NW_006409042.1:632481-634476 GCF_000296735.1 Chrysochloris asiatica | reverse complement strand
ACAGAGGACTAGAGTGGAGAGTGAAGCATCCAGCTGATAAGATGAGAGGACATATGCACAAGAACACCCACACTTGCAGATAATACCCACTTGTCCTGGCTTCAATGACTGGATGATCAGAAGTCAGCTAGAAGAAGAAAGAAGAAGAAAAAAAGAGTAATCTGATACAATTTGTTGAACTTGACCTACACCTATGGATGTAGTAACTCAAAAGAGGGAACATATCTTTACAGCAAGGATCATTCCCACACCGTCATACACAGAATAGACAGGGATGGACAACTTGGTCACCGTAAATGAGGGGGCTACAAAAACAATATGTGATTGGCTTCCATGAGGGAGCTTAGATCCAAAGGGCATGGAGGAATGTAGTATCTCCACTGGGTAGTATCCAATTTGTCAAGGCGGAGCTGATGAAAGGAGATGGGGATAGTGAATAATTGTTATCAGGAGTGACTTTGAGGGTTGGAAATGTAAAGGTAGACGTTTTGTAGAAATAAAGGGGAGTGACTGATTTTGCAGTCCAGGAATGGAAGTCCCTGAGACCATTAAGGGTGAAGAGTGGCATGTAAGACCCTACCCAGAGAAACAGTGACACAAGAGATTGAGGCAGAGACAATGACATGGAGAAATGGAGCAGCTGGGGACTCTAGATGCAGAGAGGGAGAGGGGCTGTGTGCTGACGACCAGTGGGCAGTCTTGCTGGGTATACCCTTTGGTTGGTTGATGATGCATGGAGAGTATTGTAACCATGGCAATGAAACAATATATGATAGGATGAAGATAAAGCTAATGATGTTCTCCCATATAAACTATCACATAATTTACAATTAAACATTAAAAAAAGAATTAAAGTAAAAAATCAAGTGTGATTTGCAATATTCAAGGATTCTATGGAAAAATACTGAATGATGCATAAAGTATCAATAGAAAATTGAAGGTATACACAGATTCATGTAACAAAAACAAATAGTTTAAGTTCAACCATTTCAAAAGATCTTATATGATCAATAACTGATGGGACTGATGGATGAAGTCCATCTGTGCTAGGGATACTGGTAAAAATCAAGGCTAGAGTAATTGATACAATACAAATTGAAATCTTTCAGAAAGCTGTTATAACACTGGAAACATTTACTGTTTTATGTAAAGAAACTTTTAATACACTTATTTAGGCAAATAATAGGAAGAGATGCATAATTCCACCCATTCCAAAGAGAAGTGACCCAACAGAACTTTGAAATCCTTGAATGATATTATTAACATCACATGAATGTAAAATTTTGCTGAAGATAATTCAAATACGCCTGCAACAGTATATTAACAGGGAACTCAATCTGGATTCAGAACAGGACATGGAATTAGGAATATTATGCTCACATCAGATGGCTGGTGAATGAAAGCAGAAAATACTAGAAAGATGTTTACTTATGCCTTATTGATTATACAAAGACTTGGCCAAGAATAGGTATTCCAGGATACTTGATTGTGCTATTGAGGAACCTTTACATTGATCAAGAGGCAGTCATTAGAACAGAAGAAAAAGGGATACTTAATGGTTTAAAATCAGGAAATGTGTGTGCCAGGATTGTGGTATTATTATTATTTTTTTATAATATGTGTTCAATTTATATGCTGAGGAAATAATCTGAGAAGCTGGATTATATGAAGATGTACATGGCATCGAGATTGGAGGGACACTCATTAACAACCTGTGAAATGCAGCTGATGCAACCATACTTATTGAAAGCAAAGAAGACTTAATATATTTACCGATAATGATCAAAGATCGCAACCTTCAGTTTGGATTGCATATTAATATAGGCAAAATTCCTCATAACTGGGCAAGCTAATAACATGGCGAATGGAGAATAGATGGAAATTATCAAAGACTTTATTTTGCTTGCATCCATTCATGGAAACAGCAGTCAAGAAACCAAACAAAGTGTTGCACAAGGTAAATCTACTGCACAAAACCTCTTAAAGGAGTTCAAA
>NW_006409042.1:629664-631486 GCF_000296735.1 Chrysochloris asiatica | reverse complement strand
AAGAGTAGCTGTGAAGCCTGCTTGTGTAAAGCCTAAAAAGGGGGTCTAGTTCCTTGCGTTAGAGGTACAGTGTACTAATTTCACGAGACAGCAGTCATTTAGTCTGTAATAAATTTAGTGCTTCTGTTCTACTTTATAGTTCATTGTATAGCACCTAGGTTTTTAATAGCTTGCTAAGGGATTCCTGGTGTGGCACAGTAGTGTATGTACTGGAATGCTAACTGAAGAGTTGTTGGTTCAAACCCACCTGCTACTACTCAAACCCTGTACAGAGTCAGAACTGACTTGATGGCACACATTGACAACAATAGCCATCTAAGGCACAGCAACTGGTTACTTAGTACTTGAAACAACTGAGGAAGCAGGAGTATTAGGGATAGGAGGAGGATATAGAATGTATAGCTAATTGTGTCCATGAATAACAGTCTCCTTTGCCATGAGACTAGAACTGGATGGTGCCAATTATTATAAAATATTTTGACCAGAAATTCCATAGAAAAATCCTTAGTAAAAATTGTGAAATAATAAAACAGAATTCCAAGTTTTATAGATTTTAGATTTTTGGACTTAGAGATGTGGATTAATCCGGAAACCTATTGCACTGGGATAATATTTAAACTTAAAATATCCCTTGAAATATTTTTAACACTGAATGATATTTTAGCTTAACTACTAAAATACTACTGCCAAAAGAACGAACCGATCTGTGTTGGAAGAGGTGCAGCCAGAGTGCTCCTTGGAGGCCAGGATAGCCAAACTTCATCTCTCATACTTCAGACATATTGTCAGGAGGGACCAGTCACTGTAAAAGGATATCATGTTTGATAAGGTGTAAGGTTAGAGAAGAAGTGGAAGACCTCCAGCTAGATGGATTGACAAAGTGACAGCATCAATGGGCTCAAGAGTGGCAGCAGTTGTGAGGTTGGCCCAGGACTGGCAGTGTTTCTTTCTGTTGTGCACAGTGTTGCCACAAGTCTGTACCAACTCGATGACACCTAATAACAACCACAGCTAAAAAAGTTTGTTTGGGGCATTATGACCTTTTAAGAATCATCTATGTGTAATGAAATTAACAACAGTATTTTACAGGAAGGTCAATGAGTTTATATAAAGAAGAACAGCTCAGAAAAGAAAAATAAGAACAGTTGCCTAACTGAAAGAATACAATCATTCTCACTAAACTGTATACATGGAAACTGTTGAATCAATATGTTTTGCTTTATATATATATATTCTCCACAACAACAAAATTAATACAATTTTCAAAATAGCATTTATTCTTAAAAACATAATTTTATTCTAATTTAACCTGATTAGCCATGAAGATAAAAAGTGAGGAAAAATCCTTCTCATAACAAATATATACATATTTTTTATTTTGACACTATATATTTTCAATGTAGTGCACGTTTTTCTCTATATTGGCAAAAATATTAACATCCTTATTCTTAAAAATATTTAAATCAATGTTAAAAATGTACAAATACATTTCAAAGCACTTTTAAATGAAATGTATATTTAGAAATGTCTTATGATGAATGTATATATTATTTTATTCACAGATTCTAATATATTTTAGTATTGTTGGTTAGAATAAATTTGTAGCCTAAATGAAGCCAATGATCCATCACAGCTCACTTATTTCAGCATGCAGAAACTATGTAAAATCAGTGAATCGACCTTTTCTCATATTATGACATCTTTTTTTTTATGTTTTATTATGAATTATCTGAGAGTTTACATGGGAGAACATTAGTTTTACATTCATCCTATTGTATATTGTTTCATTGCCATTGTTACAATCTCCTCCATGCATCATCAA